>NC_092339.1:150340000-150640000 GCF_046630445.1 Rutidosis leptorrhynchoides
TAGTGGTCAACCAGAAATCAAAACTGAACCTGAAATCATCGTCATTAAAGAAGAAATGGCTGAAGTAACACCTGATCAAAATGATCTACCAATGTGGAATACCAGACATACTGCTCCCCCTCTCGCTCTTGCACCTATAAGAAGACCAGAAATTGAGGCTGAAAACTGGGAAGTCAAGGGGCAGTTTATGTACATGGTACGTGAGAACCAATTCAATGGAAGACTTAATAATAATCCGATAGAACATCTAGAAGCTTTTGAAGATTTATGTGAACTGTACAAAACCAAAGATGTTTCTTCAGATGCATTTAAGTTAAGAACTTTTCCATACTCGTTAATCGGAGACGCAAAAGCATGGTTGAAAGCATCAAAACCTGATTCTATCACAACTTTCAACGAATTAAGAGATAAATTCATTACTCGATTTTTCCCACCGGCAAAAGCCGAAAGACTTAGAACTGAAATCACCACTTTTAAACAAAAGTCAGATGAAACTCTTTATGATGCATGTGAAAGATTAAAAAGAATGTTACGAAATTGTCCACAACACGGATTGCAAAAAGGGCAAATAGTACAAACTTTTTATCGTGGTATTGATGAACATACTCGTGGTATATTAGATTCCTCCGCTGGAGGAGTATTTATGTACAAATCACCAAATCAAGCGTATGACATGTTAGAAAACATGTCAGTTCATACTTTTGAATGGACACCGTCTAGATATCAATAACCTAGAAGGACGGTGGCAAGGCTTGAAGAAAATGAAGACAATAACACAACCATAGCTTCACTGTCGAATCAATTCAAAAAGTTTGGAAGAGAAATAGATAAACTAAATTCAACAGTTTTAGCATTGCAAGTAGGCTGTGAAATCTATGGAGAGCCACATTTCATGAAAGATTGTGATATCAATGATCGGCCAATGAACTCAGTAGCACAAGTTAATTTTATGGCCAATCAAAGACATGGCAATTTTCAAGGAGAAAATTCTAATTATCAACCTGCAAACCCAGGATATCAAAACCCGAAGAATTTTGCTTTTCAAAGAAATGGACCACCTGGCTTTTTCAATAGAAACCAACCTCCATTTCCACCTCAACAAAATTTCCAACAACAACCGTATCAACAACAAAATCATAACACACAACCAGTAGAGAAGAAATCTAACTTTGAAGAAGTTATGATGAATTTTGTCAAAAGTCAATCAGAAACGAATGAGCAAGTGAAAAGACAATTACATCAAGTCCAAACGGGAAACGAGCAAGTGCAAAGGAATCATCAAGCGTCAATTCAAAACCTTGAAAGAGATATGGGAAGAATATCTCAATTGCTTGCTGAAAGGCAATCAGGAACTTTACCATCCAACACGCAACCAAACCCGAAGGACAAGGAAACTCAAAATTCAAGTAATTTTTTGCAAGTTAATTCCATAACTACGAAAAGTGGGTTAACCATTAACCCCGATATTCCAAACCCTCATGCTCCTATTTCTGTTTCAAAAAATAAAGAACCTATGGTGGAAGAAAATACGATGCCAACCACAAGTGCACCTAAAACTCAAAATCAACCACCATTGAAGGTATACAAACCTCCAATTCTATACCTGCAACGTTTGAAGAAAGATAAATTACAAGCACAATACAACAAGTTTGCTGACATGATTAAGCAAATTTGTATAAATGTACCGCTTGTAGATGTTCTTGCGGGTATGCCAAATTATGGAAGATTTATCAAAGATCTCATAGCTGACAAAGGAAAATATGCAGAAGTTTCAATCACATTCCTTAATGAGGAATGCTCGGCAATTTTACAAAAACAAAATATGCCACCAAAACTTGGAGATCCTAGAAGTTTCATCATTCCTTGTCTGATGGGAGATTCAGTAATGTACGATGCATTAGCTGATTTAGGAGCGAGCATCAACCTTATGCCTCACTCCTTGTACTAAAAATTGAACTTAGGTGATTTAAAACTAACCAAGATGTGTATACAATTAGCTGATAGAACTTACAACTTTCCTATTGGCATTGCTGAAAACATACCGATTAAAGTAAATCACTTAATCTTTTCTGCTGATTTTGTTGTTCTTGAAATGGAAGAAGATAGTAAGGTTCCCCTAATTCTGGGGCGTCCCTTTCTAAATACTGCAGATGCAATTATGCACGTAAAAGAGAAAAATCTAGCTTAGGTGTGGGGGAGGATAAAATTATATTGAACATAGATAAGGTTATGAAACACCCTATGTCTCCTGATGACGAATGTTTCCAAATAGACATTGTTGATTGTTGTATTGAGGAAGAACTACAAGAACTATTAAATATCAACACCTTAGATTTCACCCCAATGGGTGAAGGTGAAGATTTTGATGTCGATATGGAGTTAGACGAGCTGTTGAAGGTAGTCAATAATGAAGAATACATATAAGAAGAAATTCCCGGGGAAGATGAACCTTTTGAAGAAATTACCGATGGTAATAGGTTCCGGATAAAATCTTCCTTGGAAGAACCACCCACCTTGGAGCTTAAAGAACTCTCGGAACATTTGGAGTATGCTTATCTCCAAGGAACGTCACAATTACCTGTCATAATTTCATCAAAACTTTCCGATGATGAAAAGGGTAGGTTAATGTATGTTTTAAAAACCCATAAAAAGGCAGTTGCCTGGAAAACAACTGATATTCCTGAGATTAACCCTGCTTATTGTACTCACAAAATCCTAATGGAAGAATATTTTAAACCCGTGGTACAAAGGTAACGGAGGTTAAACCCTAACATGAAGGAAGTTGTCAAAAAAGAGGTTACCAAATTACTTGATGCCGGGTTAATTTACCCTATATTTGATAGCCCGTGGGTAAGTCCTGTGCAGGTAGTACCTAAGAAAGGGGATACGACTGTTATTATAAATGATAAAGACGAACTCATTCCTACAAGAACAGTCACTGGGTGGAGAGTCTGTATAGACTATCGTCGTCTAAATGACGCCACAAGGAAATATCATTTTCCGCTACCATTTATCGACCAAATGCTAGAACGTTTGGCGGGAAAAGATTACTACTGTTTCCTTGATGGATTCTCCAGTTATTTTCAAATCCCAATTGATCCAAAAGACCAAGACAAGACCACATTTACTTGTCCATTTGGTACTTTTGCCTACCGACGAATGCCATTCGGATTATGCAACGCCCCAGGTACCTTCCAAAGGTGTATGATGGCAATTTTTCATGACATGATTGAAGAAAGTATAGAAGTCTTTATGGACGATTTCTCTGTTTTTGGAGACTCCTTCAACTCATGTCTCTCAAACCTTGAACGAATGCTAATTCGTTGTGAAGAATCAAATCTTGTTTTAAACTGGGAGAAATGCCACTTCATGGTGAAGGAAGGCATTGTTTTAGGACACAAGATTTCTCGAGCTGGAATGGAAGTAGACAAAGCTAAGATCGACGTTATTTCAAAACTTCCTCCTCCAACCAATGTTAAGGGAATTCGTAGTTTCCTTGGTCATGCGGGATTCTATCGGCGATTCATAAAGGACTTTTCTAAAATCGCTCGACCCATGACTAAACTTCTTGAGAAATACTGTACATTCGATTTCAACGACGAATGTCTAAATGCTTTCTCCACTGTGAAAGAGAAACTTACGAATGCACCCATTATGGTATCGCCCGACTGGTCCAAACCCTTCGAGCTAATGTGTGATGCTAGTGATTTCGCACTGGGAGCTGTTTTAGGTCAATGTCAAGATAACAAATTTCAACCAATCTACTACGCAAGTAAAACACTTACAAGAGCTCAGTTGAATTACACAACTACTGAGAAGGAGCTTCTTGCAGTAGTTTTTGCTTTCGATAAGTTTAGATCTTACCTAGTGTTATCTAAAACAATTGTTTATACCGATCATTCAGCCCTAAAGTACTTATTCAAAAAGCAAGATGCTAAACCTAGACTCATTCGTTGGATTCTTCTCCTACAAGAATTCGACATTGAAATCAAAGATAAAAAGGCTGCTAAAAATCTCGCTGCGGATAACTTGGCCCTGTCTCGAAAATCCTAACTTAGAAACACCCGACGAATCTGTTATTCATGATACTTTTCCAGACGAGTTCCTTATAAAAATTGAAACGGAAGAAGAAATTCCATGGTTTGCGGACTTTGCAAATTATCTAGCCGCAGGAATTCTTGTTAAAAATCAAACTTATCAGCAAAAGAAGAAATTTTTCGCTGATCTGAAGTTTTACTTCTGGGAAAGCCCCAAAATCTTTCGTATAGGAGCAGATCAAGTTATTCGTCGATGTGTATATGGCAAAGAAGTGCAATAAATTCTAGAGCACTGTCATGAAGGACCGGCTGGTGGACATTTCGGACCAAGCTATACAGCTAAGAAGGTCTTTGACTCAGGTTTTTACTGGCCTACTATTTTCAAAGATTCTTACAACATGGTAAAAACCTGTGACGCTTGTCAAAGATCTGGAAATATCTCCAAGAGAGACGAAATGCCACAACAAAACATCCTAGTATGCGAAGTATTTGACATTTGGGGTATTGACTTCATGGGTCCATTTCCCACTTCTAACAAATGCAAATACATTCTTGTAGCAGTCGATTACGTTTCTAAATGGGCTGAAGCAAAAGCCCTACCCACTAACGATGATCGAGTTGTTGTCAGCTTTCTTAAAAACCTTTTCTCGCGTTTCGGGATTCCAAAAGCATTAATCAGTGATCGTGGAACTCATTTTACAAATCAATTACTCGAGAAAGTGCTAAAAAAGTACGGAGTTAATCAACGTTTCTCAACTTCTTACCACCCTCAAACGAGTGGCCAAGTTGAAAACACAAATCTAGGTCTTAAACGAATTTTAGAAAGAACGGTTAAGAATAATCCAAAAATCTAGCATCGAAAGCTAGATGATGCGCTGTGGGCATTTAGAACCGCATTCAAAACACCCATTGGTACCACTCTTTTTCGATTAATATATGGTAAGGCTTGTCATCTACCTGTTGAGGTTGAACACAGGCGTATTGGGCACTAAAAGAATGTAATACAGACCTTGTGGAAGCCGGAGAAAATCGATTCTTACAATTGAATGAATTAGACGAGCTAAGACTTCAAGCATATGAAAACTCGAGATCTTACAAAGAGAAAACTAAGAAATGGCACGATGCTCGCTTAAAAGATAAGATAGCATTTGAACCGGGAGACAAAGTTCTAGTTTTTCAATCACGTTTTAAGTTTTCACCTGGGAAACTTAAGTCCCGATGGACGAGACCGTATGAAGTAAAACACGCATTTCCATCTGGATACGTAAAGTTATATGGCAACAATGGTGGTACTTTTAATGTGAATGGTCATAGACTTAAGTTCTATTATGAAGGGTTTAACAACACTGAAAGAGATGACATCACATTCTACCCTAAGGACAAATGAATACAGGGTAATTTTAGCTAACCACTCGCCTTCTTAAAATGTTTCAAAATATTTCGAGAGTGGAGCCCGATTGGTCTTTCCCTAGCAGACACTAAAGAACTAGTCATCTCCCTCCATTCTGATTTTTTTAAAGTTTTGTATGAAATTAATATGCTTTTTAAATTTAAGTTTTGTGTGAATTTAAAAACAAAATTTACTTTATTTCATTAAGTTTAAAAAAATGATTTCTAAAATTCGTCGTGAGTTAAACACTAGGTCGTAGAATCGAAATTGCTTTACCCAAGGACGGGGCGAAAAATTTTGTTATCATTATTTTAATATTATTGATCTAAAGTATGTCAAAAATATTATATGAATGTGGTATAATATACCCAACTTCAAAAATATGTATATATGTTTGTAGTTTATATTATGTACTAATAAGGGTAAAAGACGCATTTTCAAAGACTGATATTAAGTTCAGCAAAAGCAACCAATTTTTGACGAAACATGTGAAAAGATGACGGAAATTTTAGGATGACGGTTAAATCAACTTCACCAGATTAAACAAATTCCGCAAGTTACGGATTTTTAGCTAAAGAGGTTTTAACTCCCTTTCTATTCTAATTGCCCTCGTGAATTTTATCTTGTCTGATTTCATTGCAAATGAGGGCATTGCATGATCTCAAGTGTGGGGAGGGTTATAAATTCTCTTGGGTTTATACACTTGGCTTATTTTCTAAATTTTGTGAAAAATTTAAAAATTTTAACTAAATGAATTCAAATCTTGTTTAATATGTTTATGAACGATAAAACTAGGTGTTAAAACCGAAATTATTGTTACCTCAAGGAGAACATAAACTGAGAAACTATCAAATTTATGAATTTATTTGATTAAATCAGGAATAAAAAGACACATGAAAAAAAAGCCAAGTGTGGGGAGATTTGTCAATATATATGAACTGTTATCATATATTTGTGCGAAGTTTATTGCAGGTACTTTTGCTTTGGAATGTATAAATTTGTTTTACCCATTAAATTGTAACATAAATGAAAGAAAAGATGGATCTATACGATGAATCAATTCCATCATTAAAATGAAGTAAAGTCTTCAGAAAAAGAAACACGCTTCTTGATTTAGGTCAGGAAGTTGTCGTCCAGACCAGTTGTAGAGTCTACGAAAAACCTTGAAAAGTTTTCTCGAAAATCAGCTGGAAATCCACGGACCTCAGCATCAAACAGGATCGCTAAGTGGTCAGAATTATCCTAACCATGAGAGGATCTGTCTCGTAAAATGGGGAGGGCGCCGTGAAAATTAGCTTGATAAGACTAATGAATCAGACCCCCAGAAAGGATAATCTCCTTAAAGATTAAAAATCAGCATTTAAGCCTGATATTACTCAATCCTTGAGATTGACCTTAAAGATTGAGAATTACAAACTCATGGAATTCAATGATATCTAAACTCGATCTTGAATGAGAAAATATTTTGATCAAATTAAAACTGATTTGTTTTCTAAAAACCTATTTTCAATGCGTTCATTACCATTGAACGTAAAATCCTGAGAATTCATTAGGTCACCTGAACCAAATCGGGTGTCAACCGTAAGAACGGTGGTTGCATAGCATGGTCGAAGACAGGACCTTGTGCCAGACCGAAAAATTATAGGGTGATCTTTGCTATTTCTCCTACAAAGGATAGTAATTGCATCCGACACGTTTTTGGACCATAAACAAATGCATGTCATTAGACATTGCCTTAACAGTTGCTTATTCAACGCTTTCCTTTACAACCAGACGGTAGTTTACCGAAAGGTAATATACGGAGCAAGTATACTGGACGTGTGCTTTCCTAATACAAGGTTAGCAAGTGGGTGACACAAAACCGCAAGTTTTGAGCTAAAATTTTAAAATCTGAAACCCACAAAATCCACAAAAACATTTTGCAAACACCGGTGAAGGGTTATTCCAGAAAACTTGTCTAGGGTAAAAGCTAGCATGAATTTTCAAAAAGATCAAATATTTTCATAATGATCCAATTTCCTTAAAGGATCTAAATTTTCATAGTCATGTGGGACTGTAAACCATATCATTACTATCATTGTTTATACCGCTGTATCAAAATCACTAATGTATAAAGTGTGAGAATAAAAAAGTGATTCGAGTGAAGTGTGATTTTATTTCAAGTTCTATATTGCTTGAGGACAAGCAACGTTCAAGTGTGGGGATATTTGATATTGCTTAAAATGAACATATATTTAGTCGCAATATCGTTCCAATATGTAAAGAATTTAATGGTAATTTCCTTATTTTTAGTTGTAATTGTTTAAATAAATAAGTGCGAAGATGAAAGACGAAGATCGCTCTAAAATGAAGATTTAAAGACGAAAACGAAGATTTGAAAGACCAAAAAGTCCAAAATGCTCAAACGTACAAGTTATACTCCAAGTGGTTTAATTTATCGATGAATAACTGCTAAAATTGATAAGAGTAAAAGTCGCGAAACGCAAAGTACAAGATATCTAAGCATACGAAAAGGCGTTTAAAAATCCGGAACCGAGACATGAACCAACTATCAACGTACAACTCAACGGAGCAAAAATTACAAGTTAACTATGCACAAGAATATAATATAATATATAAATTGTTGGTTAAGATTCAAAGCATAATACTCAAAAGATAATTACTTTGTTTTGATGATGACACACAAAAACTGAGAAGTCAAATCATATGTAGGACGACATGAGTTCATGAGCCTAAACTATTTCTAGCAAAAGACCAATAATTAAGAAATTATTTTGTGAAAATTGCTACACGGCTGTACCACGGTCGACCGTGATATCAACCGTGTGTGTCCTGCACCAACGAGTTCAAGTTATTCAAAAACTTCAAACCCACGGCTAACCTCACGGATGACCGCAGCCCGACCGCAGTTCCTTCTGTCACCAATCTTGATCAAATAAAGTTTGACTAGTTCCCGGCATCTATAATTTATAAAACCATTTTAAACATGCTTAATATAGTTGCCTTATTTGATCTTAAAAGAGTTTTCAACCAAAAGATGTAAATTTTCATTAATCACACCTAATGACATCTTAATGATATTTCAAGCTTGATATAGGCTAAAACACTCAAGTGTCATATCCCTTTACCCTAATTCATAGTATCATTTAAACATACTAATAATGGTCATTAAAGTTCCAATTAAAGTGTTGCTCTCCCATTAGTTCTATGTATCATTATTTGTGCAAGTATGTAATTAGTTAAATCTAGTCAAGTTGTAACAAGAATCATCATGTTCAAACTAGATTCAAACTAGTTCAATTAAGTTGTAACAATATTCTAAAGGGCAAGAAACTCCCATAAACTAAATGACAAGTGATTAAGAAGGTTGATGAAGACTTTTGGAAGTTAATGGTTTGTCAAGAGACAAAAATATGCAATTACCCCTTTTGGTAATTAATGACAATTGGTCAAGGATTGAAGACTTTCCTCTTTGAAGCACATGTCAACTTCCAAGCTAATGGCCAAAACATAAAGGGTAATGAGGATAATTTTAGAAGTAATTGGCCACTAGTTGCAGCTACTCAACAAGGCAAAATGACAAATTTCAAAGGACAAAAACGGCCATAAGAATCAGATGTCAGGAGTACACGGTCGAACCACGGTCAACCGTACAGTGAGTCGTATGACTTCCAGGAAGATTTCTCTTCCCTATAAAACCAAAGCCTTGAAGCATTTGAAGACTCACCTCTTGCACTCATATTTTCTCATACTTACTGATATCATTCTTATACTTAATTTGTAATCTTTTAGAGTGATTCTAGCAAGAGTACTTGTAAGCTTAAAGTTGTAAGTTTACTTGTAAACTATCTTCTTAAAGGGAACTAGAGGATAGTTGTGTTTTCACTAGGATAAAGTTCATTAGGATCTTGTGGTAAGAGCTATAGGTGTTTGTGAAGTCTTCAAAGGGACGTAAGAGTTCACAAGGAGCGGCTTATCGAAGTACTAATGTTGTATCCGGACACTCCACCGAGTTTGGAGTATCATAGTGAAGAAAAATCTCAATTCGTAGAATTGAGGAGTGGATTAAGGAAGATTAGTTAACATCTTCTCGAACCACTATAAATCGTTGTGTTTGTTCTCTCTTCCCTTATCTTTTTACTTACAATTTAACTTATATTTGTATTGTTAGTATTATTGGAGAACAAACATTTCAAAACACACTATATCAAGTTCAAGTTCAACAAAACGCTAAATAAATTTTTTAAAATCGATTAAGTAACTATTCATCCCCCTCTAGTTACTTACAATTGGTATCAGAGCGGTTGCTCTAAACGTTTTGTCAAATATTACTAATTCGAAATAAAAACTAATTTTTGCAAATTTTAGAGTTTAAGATCATGGAACAAAAATTTGAGAACTTGAACTATAGTGAAGGATGTTCCATGCAAAGACCTCCACTTCTTGAAAGTGAGGGATTTTGCTATTGGAAGCATGGATTTGAAACGTATGTCCGTTCCAAAGATATAGACTATTGAAACATTATTACTAAAGGTGATCATGCTCCATTTAAGCTTAATGATGATAAGAAAACTAAAATATATATCCCCAAAGAGGAATGGACCAAGGAACATAAAATAGAAGTAGGCAAAAATTATGAGGCTAAAATGACCATTTTTAATGCATTGCCTAGGAAAGAATATGAGAGGGTGTTTATGATGGGTAGTGCTAAGGAAATTTGGGATAGTATCATGGTTACTCATCTTGGAAACCCACAAGTCATAGAAAATAAAGTAGAATTGCTTATAACCAAATATGAACAATTTGCTATCGAGGATTATGAAAAAATAGATAGTGCCTACACTAGATTTAACAATATTTGTTCAAGTTTGAAAGCTCTAGGTATAACTTATACGGATAAGCAATATGTTCGTAAGTTCTTAAGGGCTCTACCATCAAGATGGAGACCAAAGGTGACGGCAATTGACGAATCAAATAATACGGAAAAGCTAACTCTAGATGAACTATTTGGAAATCTCAAAGTACATGAGGTCATCCTTGATAAAGATGATGAGTTAGAGAAGGCCAAGAAAGAAAAGAACAAGTCAATCTCTCTAAAGGCTAAGATTCATGATGAATACGACATTGATGATGATGATGATGATATTCTCAATGATGATGAGCAAATCGCATTTATTGTTCGCTCATTCAAGAAATTCTATCGAAGGCCGGGAAACCAAGTTCGCCCTCCAATGGAACAAAGAAAGATGCCATTCGATCCCAAGAAAAAGTTTGTACGAAAATGCTTTGGGTGTGGCGATCCAAATCATTTGATAAGTGAATGTCCTAAAAGAAAGAATGAAAAGGCCTTCCTTGGAGGTGCGTAGGATGATGAAAAAAACGACACTCAAGAAGAAGGAAAGGAAACATGTCTCATGGCCATTGACACTCCTAGTGATGACGACAAAGAATCGCATGTCGGATAACCCAACAATGAGGTTTGTCTCAATGGTGTTGTACAAAATGAGGAATGGATAATCCATAGTGGATGTACAACACACATGATGGGTAATAAAGAATTCTTCACAAAGTACTCGGAGCATAATGGAGGCGATGTAATCTTTGGTGTCGATGTGAAAGGAAAAATCGTCGGTAAAGGTAACATTACTAATCAAAAGATTACACTTGATAATGTGTTGCATATTAAAAACCTAAGTTTTAACTTGCTAAGTGTAGGAAGAATATGTGACAAAGGATATACCATGACATTTACTAAAAATTCATCACACATAATAAATGATGGTAAAAGTGTCATAAATGGAATTAGGAAGAAAGGTCTTTATACATGTAAATTGAATGACTTTAAGCATGTAGATATTTGTCTCGCATCTATACATGATACTACTACATTGTGGCATAGGAGATTAGGGCATGCTAACATGAAACTAATTCATAACATTTCCTCAAAAGACATAGTTAGAGACTTGCCTAAATTAAAATATGAAAGTCATTTTTGTGATGCTTGTAAAGTAGGAAAACAAGTTCATACAAGTCATAAACCTAAGAATTTCATTTCTACCAAAAGATGTTTAGAACTTTTGCACATGGACTTATTTGGGCCATCGGCTGAAATGTCCCGTTCTTATTGATTAAAAACGTTCCATATTAATTGATTTCGTTGCGAGGTTTTGACCTCTATATGAGACGTTTTTCAAAGACTGCATTCATTTTAAAACAAACCATAACCTTTATTTCATCAATAAAGGTTTAAAAAGCTTTATGTAGATTATCAAATAATGATAATCTAAAATATCCTGTTTACACACGACCATTACATAATGGTTTACAATACAAATATGTTACAACAAAATAAGTTTCTTGAATGCAGTTTTTACACAATATCATACAAGCATGGACTCCAAATCTCGTCCTTATTTAAGTATGCGACAGCGGAAGCTCTTAATAATCATCTGAGAATAGACATGCTTAAAACGTCAACAAAAATGTTGGTGAGTTATAGGTTTAACCTATATATATCAAATCGTAACAATAGACCACAAGATTTCATATTTCAATACACACCCCATACATAGAGATAAAAATCATTCATATGGTGAACACCTGGTAACCGACATTAACAAGATGCATATATAAGAATATCTCCATCATTCCGGGACACCCTTCGGATATGATATAAATTTCGAAGTACTAAAGCATCTGGTACTTTGGATGGGGTTTGTTAGGCCCAATAGATCTATCTTTAGGATTCGCGTCAATTAGGGTGTCTGTTCCCTAATTCTTAGATTACCAGACTTAATAAAAAGGGGCATATTCGATTTCGATAATTCAACCATAGAATGTAGTTTCACGTACTTGTGTCTATTTTGTAAATCATTTATAAAACCTGCATGTATTCTCATCCCAAAAATATTAGATTTTAAAAGTGGGACTATAACTCACTTTCACAGATTTTTACTTCGTCGGGAAGTAAGACTTGGCCACTGGTTGATTCACGAACCTATAACAATATATACATATATATATTAAAGTATGTTCAAAATATATTTACAACACTTTTAATATATTTTGATGTTTTAAGTTTATTAAGTCAGCTGTCCTCGTTAGTAATCTACAACTAGTTGTCCACAGTTAGATATACAGAAATAAATCGATAAATATTATCTTGAATCAATCCACGACCCAGTGTATACGTATCTCAGTATTGATCACAACTCAAACTATACATATTTTGGAATCAACCTCAACCCTGTATAGCTAACTCCAACATTCACATATAGAGTGTCTATGGTTGTTCCGAAATATATATAGATGTGTCGACATGATAGGTCGAAACATTGTATACGTGTCTATGGTATCTCAAGATTACATAATATACAATACAAGTTGATTAAGTTATGGTTGGAATATATTTGTTACCAATTTTCACGTAGCTAAAATGAGAAAAATTATCCAATCTTGTTTTACCCATAACTTCTTCATTTTAAATCCGTTTTGAGTGAATCAAATTGCTATGGTTTCATATTGAACTCTATTTTATGAATCTAAACAGAAAAAGTATAGGTTTATAGTCGGAAAAATAAGTTACAAGTCATTTTTGTAAAGGTAGTCATTTCAGTCGAAAGAACGACGTCTAGATGACCATTTTAGAAAACATACTTCCACTTTGAGTTTAACTATAATTTTTGGATATAGTTTCATGTTCATAATAAAAATCATTTTCTCAGAATAACAACTTTTAAATCAAAGTTTATCATAGTTTTTAATTAACTAACCCAAAACAGCCCGCGGTGTTACTACGACGGCGTAAATCCGGTTTTACGGTGTTTTTCGTGTTTCCAGGTTTTAAATCATTAAGTTAGCATATCATATAGATATAGAACATGTGTTTAGTTAATTTTAAAAGTCAAGTTAGAAGGATTAACTTTTGTTTGCGAACAAGTTTAGAATTAACTAAACTATGTTCTAGTGATTACGAGTTTAAACCTTCGAATAAGATAGTTTTATATATATGAATCGAATGATGTTATGAACATCATTACTACCTCAAGTTTAGTAGGTAAACCTACTGGAAGTGACAAGAAATGATCTAGCTTCAAAGGATCTTGGATGGCTTGAAAGTTCTTGAAGTAGGATCATGACACAAAAAACAAGTTCAAGTAAGATTTTTACTCGAATTAAGATAGTTTATAGTTATAGAAATTGAATCAAAGTTTGAATATGAATATTACCTTGAATAAGAAAGATAACCTACTGTATGTAACAAAGGTTTCTTGATCTTAGATGATTACTTGGAATGGATTAGAAAGCTTGGAAGTAAATTAGTAAACTTGAAGGGATTTTTGAAGTGTTCTTGAAGTGTTCTTCCTATGATGATTATAGCTTGATTCTTGAAGTGTTTTTTGATGAAGATGATGATTAATTACTGGAAAAATACGTTCATAATAGTGTGGGTGTGTTGAGAGAGAATTAGAAAGAGAATTGGAAGTGAAATGGAGTGAATGATGAGTGGTAATTGGTGAGTGGTGAGTGGGGTTAAAAGGAGTTCTAGTTAGTTGACTAGCTCATGGTAGAAGTTAAAATTGATTAGTCATACATGACATAATCAAGAGTGGAATCCCATGCTAGTTCCTATTGGTATATACCCATAGTAAGTACGTTTTGAAGCTGTGTATAATACGGGTAAAAATACGACTAGAATTCTTGATGAAAGAAAAGAATGTGAAAGTAACTTTAACCATTTTCGTTAAGTATGAGTGTTTTGATATATGTCTTGAAGTCTTCCAAAAGTATTTTAATACATCTAAATACACTACATGTATATACATTTTAACTGAGTCGTTAAGTCATCGTTAGTCGTTACATGTAAGTGTTGTTTTGAAACCTTTAAGTTAACGATCTCAATTAATGCTGTTAACCCATTATTTATTATATCTAATGAGATGTTAAATTATTATATTATCATGATATTATGATATATTAATATATCTTAATATGATATATATATACATTTAAATGTTGTTACAACGATAATCGTTACATATATGTCTCGTTTCGAAATCCTTAAGTTAGTAGTCTTGTTTATATGTATATAACTCATTGTTAATATACTTATGGAGATACTTACTTATCATAATCTCATGTTAACCATATGTATATCCATATATATATCGTCATGTCATTTTTACAAGTTTTAACGTTCGTGAATCGCCGGTCAACTTGGGTGGTCAATTGTCTATATGAAACATATTTCAATTAATCAAGTCTTAACAAGTTTGATTGCTTAACATGTTGGAAACATTTAATCATGTAAATATCAATCTCAATTAATATATATAAACATGGAAAAGTTCGGGTCACTACATCGGCCGTTCAAAGTTATGGAGGAAATTTTTATACTTTAGTAATAGTAGATGATTTTTCAAGATATACATGGACACTATTTCTATAACATAAAAATGAAGCATGTGAAAGATTTATAATTTTTGCTACTAAGATACAAAATTTGCTTAGTTGTACCATAGTAACAATAAGAACGGATCATGGTAGGGAATTTGATAATGATGCTCAATTTGGAGTCTTTTGTGATTTAAATGGTATCACTCATAACTTCTCGGCTCCTCGCACACCTCAATCCAATGAGGTTGTTGAAAGGAAAAACCGAACTCTTCAAGAAATGAGTCGAACTATGTTGAATGAACAATCAATACCTCAAAAGTTTTGGAGTGAAGCCGTTGCCACCTCACCTACATTCAAAATAGAGTCTTAATTAGGCCATCTAAGGATAAAACACCTTATGAAATTTTAAATGGTAGAAAACCAACTATAAGTCATCTTAGAGTATTCGGGTGCAAATGCTTTATCCTAAACAAAAAGGAATATCTTACAAAGTTTGAGCCTAAAGCTTACGAAGGAGTATTCTTAGGATATTTGTTAGAAAGTAAGGCATAATAAATATACAAATGTCATAGAAGAATCCCTAGATGTTACATTTGATGAAACTCCTCCACCACCTAAGACTAAACCTTTAGAGGATGATGATGTGATTGAACAAGATGCTATAGAAATAATGCCAACTCAAGTCAAGTTCAATGACACAAATGAGGACGGACCTCACTTGAAACCAAGTAAGGATAACCTAGTATCCTCAATAGATATTAAACATATAAAAGATCATCCCATAAATCAAGTCATAGGAGACATCAACACTAGAACCACTAGGTCACAAGCTTTCAATCTAATTGCCAACTATGCTTTTATCTCACAAATAGAACCCAAAAATATTAAGGAAGCCCTACTAGATGAAAGTTGGATAGAAGCCATGCAAGAGGAATTAAATCAATTCCAAAGGAGTGATGTATGAGATTTGGTTCCTTTACCGAGTGAAAGCAACATCATAGGTACAAAATGGGTCTATAGAAATAAACTAGATGAGGATGGAAAAGTAGTTAGAAACAAAGCTAGACTAGTTGCACAAGGATATAGCCAACAAGAGGGAATTGATTATGATGAAACATTTGCTCCTGTCGCTAGGCTAGAATCAATAAGAATACTTCTTACATATGCATGTGCTAACAATTTCAAACTCTATCAAATGGATGTCAAAAGTGCCTTTTTAAATGGTGTCATAAATGAAGAAGTCTATGTATCACAACCTCCAAGATTTGAAGATTTTGAAAAACCTTATTATGTTTATAAACTTAAAAAGGCTCTCTATGGACTTAAATAAGCCCCTAGAGCATGGTATGAAAGACTTAGAACATTCTTAATAAACAATGGGTTTGAAATGGGAAAAATTGATAATACACTCTTTATCAAAAGGCATGAAAAGGATTTAGTTATAATTCAAATATATGTGGATGATATTGTATTTGGATCTACTAACAATGAGTTTTCTAAGTTAATGCATGATGAGTTTGAAATGAGCATGATGGGTGAACTCAAGTTCTTTCTCGGATTACAAATCAAGCAACTAGAAGATGGAACATTCATCAATCAACAAAAATACATTCATGAAATGCTCAAGAAATTTGGAATGGAGAACTCAAAACCAATGGCGACTCCAATGGCAACAAATGTGAAACTTACTTTAGAAGGGGAAGGAGAACCATTTGATAGTACTAAATATATGGGAATGATTGGATCTCTTCTATATTTAACGGCAAGTAGGCCCGACATCATGTTTAGCGTGTGCTTATGTGCAAGATTTCAAGAGAATCCAAAGACGTCACACGTAGAGGCCGTTAAAAGAATCTTTAGATACTTAAAGGGAACAATGCATCTTGGGTTATGGTATCCAAAGTTTACCGGGATTGATATTATGTGCTTTGCGGATTCCGATCATGCTGGATCTATGATTGATAGAAAAAGCACAAGTGGAGTATGCGCGTTTGATAATGCTAAAAACGAACATATATTTCATAGCATTATCCCTCAAGAAAGACAAGCTTTTAGTTGCAACTATTCTATTTACAAGTGATATTCATTTAAATAATAAAAGGTGAAGACAAAATACAGATTCGACGAATTGAAGACGCAAACGACCAAAAAGCTCAAAAGTACAAAATACAATCAATGAGGTTCCAATTATTGATAAGAAACGTCTCAAAATTACAAGAGTACAAGATTCAAAACGCAAAGTACAAGATATTAAATTATTCGCAAGGACGTTCGAAAATCCGGAACCGGGACCAGAGTCAACTCTCAACGCTCGACGCAACGGACTAAAAATTTCAAGTCAACTATGCATATGAATATAATATAATATATAATTAATTCTTAAAATTAATATATATATTATATTATATTTAAATAAACGTCGGCAGAAGAAAACAACCAAATGTGGCTCTCCCCAGCTGGCCATGCGATCGCATGGCCTGGAAGGCATAAATCCATGCGATCGCATGGTGAGCAGTTCCAGCCCACATGCCTATAAAAATTGAGCTTTGGTGTAACACAAAACACATCTTTTTCTTCTTCACTCAAACGTAGTATATGTATATATAATTTATATTTTAATTTTAATTTTAATTTTAATTTTAATTTTAATTTTAATTTTAATTTTAAATCCTAATAATAAGGGTGTGTTAGCGAATGTTGTAAGGGTGTAAGTCGAAATTCTATCCGTGTAACGCTACGCTATTTTTAATCATTGTAAGTTATATTCAACCTTTTTAATTTAATGTCTCGTAGCTAAGTTATTATTATGCTTATTTAATCCGAAGTAATCATGATGTTGGGCTAAAAATATTAAAATTGGGTAATTGGGCTTTGTACCATAATTGGGGTTTGGACAAAAAGAACGACACTTGTGGAAATTAGACTATGGGCTATTAATGGGCTTTATATTTGTTTAACTAAATGATAGTTTGTTAATGTTAATATAAAGATTTACAATTGGGTGTCCCTATAAATAACCATTTACACTCGATCGGACACGATGGGTGGGGTATTTATATGTACGAATAATCGTTCATTTAACCGGACACGGGAATGGATTAATAGCCACTAGAATTATTAAAACAGGGGTGAAATTATGTACAAGGACACTTGGCATAATTGATAACAAAGTATTAAAACCTTGGGTTACACTCAGTCGACATCCTGGTGTAATTATTAAACAAAGTATTAAAATCTTGTTACAGTTTAAGTCCCCAATTAGTTGGAATATTTAACTTTGGGTATAAGGATAATTTGACGAGGACACTCGCACTTTATATTTATGACTGATGGACTGTTATGGATAAAAACCAGACGGACATATTAAATAATCCAGGACAAAGGACAATTAACCCATGGGCATAAAACTAAAATCAGCACGTCAAACATCATGATTAAGGAAGTTTAAATAAGCATAATTCTTTTATTTCATATTTAATTTCCTTTATTTTATATTTAATTGCACTTCTAATTATCGCACTTTTATTTTTTGTTATTGTATTTAATTGCACTTTTAATTATCGTACTTTTTAATTATCGCAAGTTTATTTTATTGCACTTTTATTTATCGCAATTTCATTATCGTTATTTACTTTACGCTTTAAATTAAGTCTTTTATTTATTTCATATTTTACATTTGGTTTTAACTGCGACTAAAGTTTTAAAATCGACAAATCGGTCATTAAACGTTAAAAACCCCCCTTTAAAATAATAATATTACTTATATATATATTCGTATTTTTATAAATTAAACTAATATAGCGTTAAGCTTTGATTAAAAGATTTCCTGTGGAACGAACCGGACTTACTAAAAACTACACTACTGTACGATTAGGTACACTGCCTATAAGTGTTGTAGCAAGGTTTAAGTATATCCATTCTCTAAATAAATAAATATCTTGTGTAAAATTGTATCGTATTTAATAGTATTTCCATGTAAAATTTAAGCTATTTTATATACACCTAGCGAAAACATCAAGTATTTTTGGCGCCGCTGCCGGGGAACGCCGAAGCGAAACGCCACACATATAAAAAAAAATACGCTTTTGTAAAAATACGTTTTAAATATTCGAAAATATAAAAAGAAAATAAAAATATAAATATTTTTAAGAGTTTGTTAAATATTTAAGTTCTATAAAAGTTTCTTTATATTTATTTTATAAAAATATAAGTTTTATTTAATTTATAAAAATATATTATATAAATATTTAAAACAGAAAAAAATAAACACAGCAAAATAAAAAAAATAAAAAATAAAACATTCGGCCTGCTACTGTAGCAGCCCGTAACCTGGCCCAAAATCCTGGCTCATGCGATCGCATGAGCCCGAAGGCATAAACTCATGCGATCGCATGAGATCGTCTGACACGCCACAGTTTACCCTAATTCAGCATTTATTACGGGTATTATTTATTATTATTAATTTAAAACCCTAATTAGGTTATATATATTATATTATTTAGTTTAGTTATTTTATTATTCATATTATTTAGTTTAATTAGTTTAATTAGTTTATAAAATTAATAGTTTTATAAAATAAATAATATAAAAATAATATTTTTATAAAAATTGTCCTTTTTACAACTTTTAGTATATTTTTATATTTTGTTCCTTTTTAATTGTTTTAGCGTAACTTTTGTATTTTTCGCTCGTATTTAGTTTTAAGACATAGTTTTTGCCATAGTTATTTTTATTTCTAGATTTTTATGCTTTGCCGTAAAATCCCTTAAGTGCTTTTTCTTTAGACTAAGATTTAGGTGATTTAGAATTCTGCGACGTCTTTTTAAGTTTTAGTACCTTTTTAAGATATTGCCATTTGGGATATAGTTTTTACTGTAAGCTTTAATATTTTTAGACACCTTTTACCTATGTATCAATTATCATTCCAATTAGTAATCTCAATTTGCGATTATAATTTTAAGTTAGTGATAGTAATAAGGTTGGGTTAGTCAAGTGTTTTTAAGTTCTATGAGTCATTTTTTTATTATTTCTTATTTTTCGACGCCTTTTATTTTTTCGATCTTTTCTTTTTCGACCTTTTTCGACGCGCTCTTTTTCTTTCTTATTTCTCGTCATTCTAGTTTTTAGGACATAGATTTTTTTTTTCTACTTCTTATCTGTACTTCTTAAAATTACGAAAATTTATTTTAAGTGGTTAAATTGATAGACATCAAAATTTTCTGGTTCGTAGTAATAGTTGGATTTGTACGTGGACCGGGTTATTGGAGCCAAACAGTCCTCAATTATATTGAGACAAAACGAATCCTGCCCCTCTGCTGCATCTTTTGGCTATTCGAAACGTGGGCAAAATCAGAAAAGTTTATTAATTGGATACCTTATATAATTTTTTCTTTCCTTTTAAAAACTAATAGGATATTCAGTGAATGCACCTAGCAAAACGTTCACCATCTGTAACTCGATCAAGACATCTAGCAAATATTACCGCCGTTGATTTTTCTTTAGAATCGCCATTCAGTCGACCAAGTACTCCAATTCAAATTTCCGATAATCCATTTTTTGAACCCGACCTCACAATTGAGAATCCGGAGAATATTCAGGGACGATTCATAGATCCTGAACCATTAAATTTTCCTCCGGAACCACCAATCATTCAAACAGAGATTGTTGAGGAACGAACCATTAAATCAGAATCCTCTAGTGATTCCGATTCAACAAATTCAATTATGGAGAATCTGGAACCTTTAAGTATGGAAGACCGAATGAGAGCTAAACGCACTGGCCAAGGTCACGCAATTACTCATCCAGACATTAATGCGCCAGATTATGAAATCAAAGGACAAATTCTACACATGGTGACTAATCAATGCCAATTTAGTGGTGCGCCGAAGGAAGATCCAAATGAACATCTTCGTACCTTTAATAGGATCTGCACTCTATTTAAAATCCGAGAAGTGGATGATGAACAGATATATCTCATGTTATTTCCCTGGACTTTAAAGGGAGAAGCCAAAGATTGGTTGAAATCGTTACCTGAAGGGGCGATCGATACACGGGACGTTTTAGTTGAAAATTTTCTTAAACAATTCTTTCCGGCATCTAAAGCCGTAAGACTTCAAGGAGAAATTGTTACGTTCACACAGAAACCGAATGAAACTCTATATGAGGCGTGGACAAGATTTGGAAAGTTATTAAGAGGATGTCCGCAACATGGTTTAGACACCTGTCAAATAGTACAAATATTCTACCAAGGATGCGACATCACTACAAGGAAAGACATCGACATAGCAGCTGGTGGTTCTATTATGAAGAAAACCGAAACTGATGCTTACAAAATTATTGATAACACTGCTTCCCACTCACATGAGTGGCACTAAGAAAAAGATATCATTAGATCATCTAAAGCAGCTAGAGCCGATTCTAGCCATGACTTAGATTCCATTTCTGCAAAGATAGATGCTGTCGAGAGACGAATGGAAAAGATGACTAAAGATATCCACTCAATACGAATTAGTTGTGAGCAGTGTGGAGGACCACATTTGACAAAAGATTGTCTCAGTATTGAATTAACAATGGAACAAAGAGAGAATATTTCATATCTAAACCAAAGGCCTGGAAATAATTATCAGAATAATTATCAACCACCAAGGCCGATCTACAATCAAAACCAGAATTATAACAGAAATGTTCCATACAACAACCAACAAGGTCCTAGCAATCAACAAGTATCTAACAATACTTACAACCAGCAAAGACCAATTTTCAAAACAAACCTCCACAAACCGATGATAAAAAGCCGAATTTAGAAGATATGATGACGAAGCTAGTTGAAACTCAAACGCAGTTTTTCACATCTCAAAAACAAACCAATGAACAAAATGCTCAAGCATTTAGAAATCAACAAGCTTCTATTCAAAATTTGGAACAAGAAGTAAGTAACCTAGCAAGGTTAATAGGTGAAAGAAAACCAGGAAGTTTACCTAGTGATACAAATGCTAACCCCCGGAATGAAACAGCTAAAGCCATTACCACAAGAAGTGGTACAACACTTAAACCACCTGAAATACCTGTAACTTCTGCTGAAGCTATTCCTACTTCACAAGAACCACAACCTGAACAAGATAAGGAAAAAGAACCGGTAGTTGAAAAGGTTAATGAAGATAACACAGTTAAGGATAAACCTTATGTTAAACCATACCAACCACCACTTCCTTACCCGAGTAAAATGAAAAAAGAGAAACTTGAAGCCGAGCAATCCAAATTCTTGGATATGTTTAAACAGATAAATGTAAATCTTCCTTTCATTAATGTGATTTCAGGAATGCCTAGATATGCTAAATTTCTGAAAGATCTAATCTCAAATAGAAAGAAAATGGAAGAACTCTCGGCCGTTACTATGAATGCTAATTGTTCAGCAGTGCTGTTGAATAAGATACCAGAAAAACTATCTGATCCAGGAAGTTTCACAATTCCATGTTTTCTGGGTAGTCTTAGTTCAATAGAAGCATTGGCAGACTTAGGTGCTAGTATAAATTTAATGCCGTATTCACTATACACTAAACTAGACCTTGGAGAATTGAAACCAACAAGAATAAGTATACAACTAGCCGATAGATCAATAAAATATCCTAGAGGGATAATGGAAAACATGCTAGTTAAAGTTGGTACTTTAGTATTTCCAGTAGATTTTGTTGTTCTGGACATGGAAGAAGATTCTCAAGTTCCTCTCATATTAGGAAGACCATTCTTAAACACGGCTAAAGCAATGATAGACGTGTTTGGTAAAAAATTGACCCTAAGTATAGAGGACGAGAGTGTTACCTTTTCAGTTGATAGAGCAATGCAACAACCGCAATCTGCAGATGATACATGTTATTATATTCAAACTATAGATTCACATGCAGAATTGTTGGAAGAATTTCCAGAATTACAAGGAACAGGAGAATGTTCTTTAGGAGAAGGAACTGAACAAATTGATGAAGCTGAAATGTTAGCTACACTAATAGCAAATGGATATGAACCAACAACAGAAGAAATTCAAATGCTAAAAGAAGAAGACAGATATCGATATAAATCATCGATAGAAGAACCTCCGACATTAGAGTTAAAGCCACTTCCAAACCATTTGGAATACGCTTATTTACATGGTGAATCTGAATTACCTGTAATAATATCGTCTTCTCTTACTGAAAATGAAAAATCTCAACTCATTTCTGTGTTGAAAGCTCATAAACCAGCCATTGCATGGAAGATTCATGATATTAAAGGAATAAGTCATTCGTATTGCACACATAAAATCCTTATGGAAGAAGGTCATAAAACGTATGTGCAACGCCAATGAAGACTAAATCCTAATATGCAAAATGTAGTTAAAAAGAAATTATTAAACTGCTAGATGCAGGTTTAATTTATCCAATCTCTGATAGTTCATGGGTAAGCCCAGTTCAATGCGTGCCTAAGAAGGGTGGCATGACCTTCATTACAAATGAAAAAAAATGAGCTTATTCCTACTAGGACTGTAACAGGATGGCGTGTTTGTATTGATTATAGAAAATTAAATGACGCCACCAGAAAAGATCACTTTCCCTTACCATTTATTGATCAAATGTTGGAAAGACTAGCCGGAAACAGTTACTATTGTTTTCTTGATGGATTTTTTGGATATTTTCAAATTCCAATAGCACCCGAAGATCAAGAGAAAACCACGTTCACGTGCCCTTATGGTACTTTTGCTTACAAACGCATGCCATTTGGACTTTGCAACGCCCCTGCAACCTTTCAAAGGTGCATGATGGCGATTTTTCACGACATGATAGAAGAATGCATGGAAGTTTTCATGGATGACTTTTCAGTCTTCGGTGATACATTTGAATCATGTCTAGTTAATCTGGAACGAATGCTTATTAGATGCGAACAATCAAATCTAGTTCTTAATTGGGAGAAATGCCATTTCATGGTTAAAGAAGGCATCGTTCTTGGACATAAAATTTCAAAAGAAGGAATTGAAGTGGATAAAGCTAAAGTAGATGTAATTGCTAAACTTCCACATCCCACTAATGTTAGAGGAGTTAGGAGTTTTCTAGGGCATGCCGGTTTTTACCGACGTTTCATAAAAGATTTTTCTAAAATTGCCACTCCTATGAATAAACTCCTAGAAAAGGATGCTCCATTCATCTTTTCAGATGAATGCATCAAATCTTTTAATATTCTTAAAGAGAAACTCACTAATGCGCCAATCATGATAACACCGAATTGGAATTTACCGTTTGAACTAATGTGCGATGCAAGTGATTTTGCAATGGGAGCCGTTTTAGGACAAAGGATTGAAAAACGATTTCAACCTATATATTATGCTAGTAAGACGTTACAAGGAGCACAAACGAATTACACAGCTACTGAAAAAGAACTCCTTGCTATTGTCTTTGCTTTTGACAAATTTCGTTCATATCTCGTTCTAGCAAAAACGGTGGTCTATACCGACCATTCTGCTCTTAGATACCTATTTTTGAAACAAGATGCCAAACCAAGATTAATCCGTTGGATCTTACTCTTACAAGAGTTCGATATTAAAATCCGAGATAAAAGAGGAGCAGAAAATCTCG
Source organism: Rutidosis leptorrhynchoides (assembly GCF_046630445.1). NCBI lineage: Eukaryota > Viridiplantae > Streptophyta > Magnoliopsida > Asterales > Asteraceae > Rutidosis > Rutidosis leptorrhynchoides. Next base: position 150,364,423 of record NC_092339.1, read on the forward strand.
CCGCTGATCATCTTTCTCGTCTTGAAAATCCTGAATTAGAAGTTCTAAATGAATCGGCCATACAAGACAACTTTCCTGATGTATATCTATTGAAGATAGATTATAATAAAATTCCATGGTTTGCAGAATATGCAAACTACTTAGTATGTGGATTCCTTGAAAAAGGATTATCGTACCAAAAACGAAAGAAATTCTTTAGTGATATAAAACACTATTTCTGGGAAAATCCACATCTGTTTAAAAGTTGTCCAGATAGAATAATACGCCGATGTATATTTGGAGATGAAGCTAGTAAAATTTTAAACCATTGTCACACAGGACCAACATGAGGGCATTATGGGCCTCAACTAACAGCAAGAAAAGTTTATGATGCTGGATATTGGCCTACAATTTACAAAGACGCTCACCTTCTTTGCAAATCCTGTGATGCTTGTCAAAGGGCCGGAAAAATAAGTCAACGTGATGAAATGCCACAAAATGTCATTCAAGTATGTGAAGTATTTGACATTTGGGGTATTGACTTTATGGGTCCATTTCCAAAATCTCATAATAATCTCTATATTCTCGTAGCCATTGATTTTGTATCTAAATGGGCAGAAGCACAAGCTCTCCCAACTAACGATGCACGAGTTGTAGTCAACTTTTTAAAACGTCTTTTTGCAAGGTTTGGAACACCGAAAGCTTTAATAAGTGATCGGGGTACTCATTTCTGTAATAATCAACTTGATAAAGTTCTCAAAAGATATGGCGTAACTCATAAAATCTCCACCGCATATCATCCACAAACAAGTGGACAAGTTGAAAATACCAACCGAGCTTTAAAACGTATTCTAGAAAAAAAACCGTAGGATCAAATCCGAAGGAATGGTCCATTAAATTGGAGGATGCACTCTGGGCTTTTAGAACAGCCTACAAAACTCCAATTGGAACCACACCTTTTAAACTCGTCTACAAAAAAGCATGTCATCTTCAAGTAGAAATTGAACACAAAGCATTTTGGGCTTTGAAGACATGTAATCTTGATTTACATGAAGCTGGACGTCTACGGTTAAGTCAATTAAACGAATTAGAAGAATTAAGACATGAAGCATACGAAAATTCGTTAATCTATAAGGAAAGAACAAAGAAATGGCATGATAAAAGAATCAGAAGTTCAAAAGAATTTAAAGAAGGAGACAGAGTTCTTCTTTTCAATTCACGATTCAAGCTATTTCCTGGAAAATTGAAATCAAGATGGTCTGGACCATTCATAGTCAAAAGAGTTTTCCCATATGGAAAAGTAGAGTTAATAAATTCAAATGGGATTGAATTTAAAGTTAATGGTCACAGAGTTAAACATTACATAGATAGTCCGATGGAAGTCGACAACGAAGTTAATCACAATTTCGATACCACAGCTAACTAAGTGTGGGGAGAATCAAGTCTTTTAAGGATTTTATGTATTTCTGTTAGAGTTAGATTTTCTGTTTTCGTGTAGTTCTCGAAAATGGAACCCGAATGGTCTTTCCTCAGCAGACCCTAAAGAACTAGTCTTCTCCCCCCATTCTGAATTTTTATTTTTTTTAGGAAATGAAGACTGCCTGTGAACTAAACCATGGTCTAATACTACACGCTTTGATCACTAAACGTAATAATGACACACTTCTGAGTGAACTAGTATCAGTAATCAGAAAAAGATTGGACGGAGTAAGAAAAGAATCCATATGCGAAGATAATAAGTTACAATTTGGTAAAGGAAAATCAAAATCCGCAGCGAAAAGAAGAGCACGACACCTTGAAAGATGTCACAAATGCGGAAAATGGTCACATGGAGGTAAATGTTCAAATAATCAAACCTATTCAAATACCGAATTTGTTACTTTATGCAGAGACGGACCGTTCATATGTTTAGAAGAAAAAACACTGAATGCTCGAGGTTACGCATATGTAGCTATGGAAAACCAATTAAACCGACTATCTTATGAATGGGATAGATCATATAACTAAGAATACTATCTCACAGGTAAGTCTGTACAGTTTTTATTTTTTATTTTTATTTTTAACCTTTTGATAATAAACGCTAAATTGTTCGCTATAAAGTATTAAATTGGTATTGAATAAAATTAGGTTTGGCGACCGAAATTATTGATATCTTACAAAAATTTATTACATCACTGCGAAATTTAACGTTTATTCTTAAGGTATAAATATCTTTAATCAATCAACCCAAAATATTTCAAAAATTCGTCATGAGTTAAATTAGGTCATGGAACCGAAATTACTTTATCGAAAAGAGGGGATCATATTTTTGATAATATTTGATTGATTAAAGTGGGATAAAAGACCAAAAAGATTTTTAATTTTATTTTTACCATGTTTTTAAAATTAATATATAAATCTTAAATTAATATTGTAACTTTTTAAATTAATATATTTAAAATTGTAAATATTTGAACAATTGATATTTTTAAGTTTGTATGTATAAAAACAAAAATATAATATAAGTTTGGTGTGAATTTTTAATTTTTAAAAAATGTGAATTTTTAATTTTATGCATATTTTAAATTTAAGTTGTGTGAATTTAAAAACAAAAATTTACTTTATTTCGCTAAGTTAAAAATATGATTTTTAAAATTCGTCGTGAGTTGAAAACTAGGTCGTTGAACCGAAATTGCTTTACCCGAGGGAGGGACGAGAACTTTTATTATCATTATTTTTAATCTTATTGAATTAAAGTATGCCAAAAACATTAAAAAAATCCAAAAATCTTTATATTTAAAACCGCGCTTTGATTTGACAAATTTTAAAAATTTTGTCGAGGGACAGACTAGGACATCGATCCGAAATGCCCTCATCCTAAAAAGAAATAAATTTTTAAAATTTTATTAATTTTATGTTTTATAAAGTATAACCTTGTTCAAAAAAAAAAAAAAAAGCCAAATCACTGTAGCCGGCACCCCATGCGATCGCATGGGGTTTGCACTTGGAACCCATGCGATCGCATGGGGACCAAATGCAGGACAGACTCAAAACAGACAGCAGGTCTGTCTTCTCCACACAACACACACACAAACACGGAACTCTCTCAAATCTTCACCAAATTTCGCCAATTTTCCACCGTAATTCGTCATTTTTCTTGCTCTAATCATGCATAGATTCTCATTCTTCAGCAAAATGGTAAAAATTACACCCCTAAACTCTATAAATTCCTAGTTTTTGTGATAATTACCAATTTTTTACCTAATGCAATTTTGTTAATTTCTGGTGTAATTAGTGTTAAATTGTTAGTATTTTATGCATGTATAACCTAGATTGATACTATTTAACATGATTTGAAGCCAAAAACTTCAAAATTTTTAGAAATCTAGGGTTTGTGTTCTTGAGCAATTTAGGGCTTTTTGATATAAACAGGTTATGGCCGATTTTTGTCATGAATTATTGCTAAATTGAGTAGTGTAACATGTTTAGATAGTTAAATGATCCAAACATTGATCCTAAACATGATTTTTGGAGATTAAAGTGGACTTTTTAAGTCCAAAATTCATGAACTTGATTAATTTGATGTAATTTCCATTTGAGACTTGTTTAATTATTAGTAATGAATATTTTGACATGTTATTTGAGTTAAAAGCTTATGAACTTTGTATACATTTTCATATGTGCTTATTTGAAAAGTGTAGAATTGTGAAAAATTGTGAAAATGTGTATAAGTTTAATTTTGATTTAACATGTTATAGTGATTGTTTTAAGTTGTTATTTTGCTAACACTAATGCATATTTGGATGCACAAATTTTGTGTTTAATGTGTTTTGCAGAAAGCCGATACTGGAGGTTCAGGAGCATCATCATCTAGACGACCAGCACCAGCACCAGAACCAGAACCAGAAATGCAACACGAACAAGAACCACAATAAGAACCACAACAACAGCCTGATCAGCACATACCTTATTATGATCCGGTACAGTTTGTTGATGAATTCATAGTATTCCCAATGAGGCCGCCAGTAGAATTCCTAACGATTCTGTAGCGACCCGACCAAATCGTCATTGACGGCGCCGTCTACTTAGGTCCCGTTACGTGGTCATAAGTCTTTAAAACAACGTTTGACCAAAAGATATGTCGCATACATTTCAAATGTAAAGGTTGTTCAAGTTTTACAAGAATAGTTCCACCACAAGTTACGATACAAAGTTTTAAGTACAAATGAAACTTATGCGACACAATTTAAAAGTATCCAAAAGACGCTCCATGTATGCATGTATACTCGACATCCAATGCAAGTATCAAAATAATGAGCGGAAGCATGTATCACATATCGTGCAAGACCTGAGAAAAACATAGAAATCTGTCAACGAAAAACGTTGGTGAAATCATAGGTTTAGTAAGTAAATTGTATTGAACCACAAGGTTCTTTAAGAATTGCTCAACCAGAATCATTCACATTCCAAAATAGTATTTGTATCACGAGCACCCAATTATCAAGGCTTAACCGAATCTTCCCTCTGAATTTTGAATTTAGTGTTAGAACTTACACTATACTTTGTTGAAATTATATTTCATTCACTAACGGTAGCGAACCGTCTGAATGAGGGTTTGTTAAACCCGTATGGCCACACAACATAATTACACGCTTACACTTACACCCTGCAAGTGGAACTAATGATAATTGGATTGAGGACTTTTGTTCAAACTCGTATGCATCTTTGTATTCGTATTTGTTCACAATGTCAAAGCATGAAAAGTAAATAAGTATGAAATGTATGTGTTTCTCAGCCCACGATGTAAAGAATAAAAGTGATTGAAAAAGTGGGACTATGATCTCACCTTGAGTGCAAGAGTTAATAAAGTACTTCGACAAGTAAACGCGTGCAAAGACAAAGCTAGGCTTGACCTAAACAAATAGGTTGTATCAATAACGATAGTCACGAAGGGTAAAGATGTTCAATTAGTCCTATGGCTCAATACGACTCGATTATGTAGCATGTGCAATCAAATTGTCAAGTTTCATGCAAGGTACAAGTATATAAACAAGTTAGGAGGGTTGCATAATTAATTGGTTAAGTTTGACAAAAAGTCAAACTTCGGTCGGTCAAAGTCAACGAAAGTCAACACGTTCGGGTCGGGTCCCGAACTATTTTTCTAAGCTTAGAAGTCATATATGAGCATGTTGGCCAAGTTACATGTTAATCGGAGGTGCGTAGCATAGCAAACATTTTTCGAAATTTGACAAAGTAGGTCAGAACCCAAACACGGCTATTGCCGCGCCGCGGCCATAGGTGTCGCGCCGCGACCTAACACGTGGTCTGGCACCTGGTCAGTTTCAAGGTTCAAGTCTTGGTCAAAACTTCAAACAACCACAAAACGCAAACCGTAAACAACTAGAAGACGTATCTTATACCGTTGGAAAGCTCTTTTGACAAGGAACACAACTAAGCACTTATCATCAAATGACAACATCATTTACAATAGCCGAGAACTCATCAAGTGATCATTAAACGTTCATTTCAAAGTTTCAAGTTCATCAAATGCAATTTGAGTTTCGGGAAACCAATTCACACATATGATATGCCGTTTTGAAGGTAATGGAGCATACATTACTACTAAACACTAACAATTAACATTCCATGACATTCAAGCATCCAAAAATTCATGTCAAGAACTATCAAACCCTAGTCAAACATCTCAAAATCAATAATCATGTTTTTGAAGTTTTCTTAATCATCCTCCACATCAAATTGAAGCTAATGATGCTAGTAACACATTTAATACATGAACTTTAACAATTAAACAACTTTTAATCATCCAAAATCAAAGATTTAGCAAGCAATTTTCATAATGAACTAGTTACACCAAATACAACAAATCAAGCATACAAATTACATACACGATATCACAATGAGCCATAGACACTAACTAACACCATTTTAAGTCAAAAACACGAATTTAGAGAAATCTAGAGTTTTAGAAATGTTACCCAAAATCGATGAAGTTAGTATCAAATCGTAGAGAATGACGAGAGGATTAAGAATATGTAGTCGGATTTGTTGTGAGCTTCCAAGATTGAATTTAGATGATGAATGAATGGAATGGGTTTGTGTGTGTGTTCTTGAGATGGAGAGAAAAGAGATGAGGGAGATGATGGAATGAAAAATGGGTTGACTAGTTGACCTAGTCAACTAGTTTGCCCATTTGGCAACTCCGGTCCCTCGAGTTTCAAAGCGGGTGCGGGATTTAACCGATCGAATATTTTTAAAACGCAAGTTAACGAGAGATGTTGTAATCGAATAACGGGGTTATCAAGAACATTAGTTAACGAAGTGTACAAGTATAGGTAAGGAGAGATGTCATTTAAAAAAAAAGACGGCGTTAAAATAAATTTAACGAAAAACGCGGGATGTTACATTATCCACACCTCAAAAGAAATTTCGTCCCGAAATTTAGTTGGAAGTAATAGTCGATGTCTCTTACTCGAGACTTAGTGTAGTAACTCTACGAATGATTGAAGGTACTTTCTTGGACATTCCACGAATCCGGATAGTCGGGGTGTTACGTTGTATTGAGGTTCGATTTCACGATCCATGATTTCAACCAGTTTTCCCATGAAGAGGAGTTTGTCATCAATAGTTGGTGCATCTAGAAGGATTGCACATTCCTGTTCCGCATGACACATTTGTAAGTTTGTTACACGAAATGTAGGATAAACGGAAACTTAATTGAGTCGGAAGTTCTAAACGATAGGAAGCGGTTCCAATACGCCCCAAGGTTTCAAAAGGTTCGATATTGCGGATATAGCCTTTCTCGATTTTCCAAAATGGATTACACCTTTCCAAGGTGCGGTTTCTCAATATTACGCGGTTACACACTGGGATTTGTGAGGTTCTCATCTAAGTTTGGTATGACTCTTTTGGGTGACTACGGGTCGTCTCGAGCCCTTCTCGGACTTGGATTATCTCAATTGTTGTTTCTTGATGGAGTCCAGATTTCGGTGGTTGATGCTTTGGTTAAATGAACAGGGGTATGACATTAGCGGTCATATGGGGTTTCGGAAAGTGCGTGTGAACACACGAGTGGTAACTACTGTTGTAAGAGTGATCTACTAAAGGTGACAATACGAGTTTGTGACATGTATTTCCAAGACATAAATCGTTCGTTTTCTCGGTTCGTCGGTTTGTGGGTGGTACGCGGTACTCATGTCTAAGCGGGTCTCCAAGATTTCTAGAAGTGAAGCGAGTATTTCGATACGGGATAATTGACAAAGATACACCGTGTTGGAATAGAATCTCTTTAAGATGTGCTTGAACAAGATAGTTAGGGTTCGTAAGTGTTCGTTAGGGTTATCCACCCTCGTGGCGAATACTAATGTAATATGAGGAATTTCTCTGTCCATGGAGAAATGTTACAAGGAGTTTCTTTAAACGGAAATGCGAGCGATAAAGATAGGGGTGAAATGAGGACTTAGAATAGGATGAGCTTACATCTCGAGGTTGCCATAACGTGCCTCTAGTTGTCAAAAGTTGAAGTCTGAAATAGAAACGAGATAGTACACGTAGTTGTATAGTTCGGGGTTGAATAATAGTTGACCGATTATCAGAAACACAAGGGCGTTAAGTCAAAGAAAAGTGAAGTATCGTTGGATTGTGTGTTATCTTAAATTCCAGTAATATCAGACAGTAACGGTGAAATAACAGAGGTATGTGTGTGGTACGTGATGACGAGAAAGTTGATCGGATCCACAATTTAGTATTCGAATTCTTCGTGTAAAATAACGAATTTCAGTTCCGTTGATTTCGAGTCGAGAGAGTATGCCTTTCGGGCGTTTAAGTAGAATTATTTCCATGTTTGAGTTCCATCTGTTGCTATACGATTTTAACTAGAAATGTTGGTGTGAAGAATCACGCTCAAGGTTCGAACACGGAGATGTTTAAAGTTTTCCCTTAGTGAGTTAACGAGTTTAAAGGTCGGGTAACACGAGAAAAGTCAGAAATGAATCTTCGGTGATAACAGGCGAGTTCTAAGATTTTACGAATACAAGTCTGAGTTGAGAGAGTTTCATGATCACGTGTGGCTTGATTTCGAGATTGATTGTAATGCCTTGACCATTAACATCATGGTCTAGAAAATTGGACTTCGTTCAACAGAAATTCTCACTCGGAGAATTTGGTATAAAGTTGCTCTTTTCTCAAAAGTTCGAGCGTAAGATGGTGATGTTGTTCGTTTTCCTTCTTTACTTAAACAAGTTAAGATGTCATCTATAAATACGATAACAGATTAGTCTATATGAATTTGCATACGCGGTTCAAGAGGTTTATGGATACGGGCGAGCCCTAAATAAATCAAACGGTACTAAGAGAGTTTTACAACTAACGTTGCGAGTTCGGAAAGTGGCTTAGGAGACATCGTCTCACTTAACTCCCAATTGATGATAACCGGAACGGAGGTCGATTTGGAACATACGGGATTCGTGCAAATAATCATGAGGTCATGGATGCGAGGGAGAGGGTATCGGTTTCCAACCGAAAATTACTCAGTTCACAATAATCTATACAAGATGATGGGGAAATATATATATATATATATATATATATATATATATATATATATATATATATTTTTTTTTTTTTTTTTAACGAATAGGTTCCGAGCTCCCTAGTTCTATAGGTGTCAAGTCAAAAGTCTTAACGTATATCATCCAATAAAATTCATAGGCACACAATATTTTCCGTCGGTCACTTAAATTGCCTAAGTAGTGTCTAGGGGAAAAAGGTGAAGTGCAAAGAGTATGAGTCAGAGCCTTGTTTATAAAACGTCTAACGGTAACCGAATCGAATAAACATGAAACGTGAGAATTTCGAGAAGAAACATACCCGTGACTAGTCCATCGTCGTCTCGGGCATCCTAGGCGTTGATGTTGAAAGTTTAACGGCGTGCGTTGGGGTTGATTTTCTTATTTGGGCACGCACTCCTAAAATGACCCGGTTGGCCACATTCAAAACAAACACCCGTCTTGGGTGCATTGGGCTCCTTTTGAGCGACGGGAGCGGTATTCCTACAATCGTGGGCTACATGGCCACTTCTTTGACACTTCAAGCAAAATGGTTTGCCACATTCGCCTAAATGATGTTTGTAGCACTCGTTACAATACGGTAGGTGTCCGGTATAACCTTTCTTGCCGTTGGGGATGAAGGGCTTCTTGGCGAGGTTGTTGTAATTGCTTGATTGGGGGGCTTCCCATTTTCTTTTGTTGTCACCCGACTTATCCTCGGCTTTAGGTGCCGGCACTTCAATCTCGTCCACTGTTTCAATCAATTGGCGGGCCATATTCAAAGCCTCTTGATGGTTAGCGGGTTTGGATGACATTACTCCTTGTTTGATGCTCTTGGGGAGACCATCCATGTAAAGTTCAACCCTTAAAGATTCGGGGTTCACAAGATTTGGGCACATCAAAGCAAGTTCGGAGAATCGTTGATTATAGGCCTTAAGGTCGTTCCCGACCGCTTTCAGAGCTCTTAGTTCTTGTTCGAGCCTTCGGGTTTCTTCGCGAGGAAAATATTCGGTGATCATCTTTCCTCTTAAGTCGGCCCAAGAGAGAGCGTGGGCTTCGTGGATACCCACCGATTGTACATACGAATTCCACCATGTGAGAGCGATACCGGCGAAGGTGTGAGTGGAATATCTAACCTTGTCTTGGTCTCGACAACCGCTTATGCTAAAGACGGCTTCCGTTTGCTCAAACCATCGGGTGAGCACAACCGGTCCCCCGGTTCCATCGAAAGTGTGAGGTTTGCACCCCATGAAATTCTTATAGGAGCATCCTTCGTTGGAATTTCCGGCTCCATTGTTGTTGTTGTTGTGATGATTGTTGTTATTGTTGTTGTTGGAGGAGTGACCGGCCATGGCCGCATCCACGGCAGTGGCTATCATACGTTGGAGGGCTTGTTCGGGAGTTTCGGGAGGAGCGCGTCGACGAGCCATTGTTCCTTCATGACACAAGAATATCGTTGGTTAGTATTTTCAACAATACTAACCGGAGTATGGAATAAGGATAGAGAGAAAATTTTCCTTGACTCGCCCTAAATTCTTTATGTCATAATGTCGGAACGTCCATGTGAATCACCGTAATATAATCCCGGAAATTATATTACCCTGATTCTCATGTGCATTTAACATTACTTCATAAAGTCAAGGTGGCGCATCAACAAAATTTATCAACGTAAGATCAAGATCGAATACGAGTTAGATATGATAGAAGAGTTCGAGTATAAATGCACAAATAGTCAAGTAATTCCTACTTCAGTCTATATGCCGGTTGTAGTCTAGATTCACCTATGTACCTTATGACTCGGGGTGGACACAAATGAACTCTAAATCCCTACAACCAAGGCTCTGATACCATCTGTAGCGACCCGACCAAATCGTCATTGACGGCGCCGTCTACTTAGGTCCCGTTACGTGGTCATAAGTCTTTAAAACAACGTTTGACCAAAAGTTATGTCGCATACATTTCAAATGTAAAGGTTGTTCAAGTTTTACAAGAATAGTTCCACCACAAGTTACGATACAAAGTTTTAAGTACAAATGAAACTTATGCGACACAATTTAAAAGTATCCAAAAGACGCTCCATGTATGCATGTATACTCGACATCCAATGCAAGTATCAAAATAATGAGCGGAAGCATGTATCACATATCGTGCAAGACCTGAGAAAAACATAGAAATCTGTCAACGAAAAACGTTGGTGAAATCATAGGTTTAGTAAGTAAATTGTATTGAACCACAAGGTTCTTTAAGAATTGCTCAACCAGAATCATTCACATTCCAAAATAGTATTTGTATCACGAGCACCCAATTATCAAGGCTTAACCGAATCTTCCCTCTGAATTTTGAATTTAGTGTTAGAACTTACACTATACTTTGTTGAAATTATATTTCATTCACTAACGGTAGCGAACCGTCTGAATGAGGGTTTGTTAAACCCGTATGGCCACACAACATAATTACACGCTTACACTTACACCCTGCAAGTGGAACTAATGATAATTGGATTGAGGACTTTTGTTCAAACTCGTATGCATCTTTGTATTCGTATTTGTTCACAATGTCAAAGCATGAAAAGTAAATAAGTATGAAATGTATGTGTTTCTCAGCCCACGATGTAAAGAATAAAAGTGATTGAAAAAGTGGGACTATGATCTCACCTTGAGTGCAAGAGTTAATAAAGTACTTCGACAAGTAAACGCGTGCAAAGACAAAGCTAGGCTTGACCTAAACAAATAGGTTGTATCAATAACGATAGTCACGAAGGGTAAAGATGTTCAATTAGTCCTATGGCTCAATACGACTCGATTATGTAGCATGTGCAATCAAATTGTCAAGTTTCATGCAAGGTACAAGTATATAAACAAGTTAGGAGGGTTGCATAATTAATTGGTTAAGTTTGACAAAAAGTCAAACTTCGGTCGGTCAAAGTCAACGAAAGTCAACACGTTCGGGTCGGGTCCCGAACTATTTTTCTAAGCTTAGAAGTCATATATGAGCATGTTGGCCAAGTTACATGTTAATCGGAGGTGCGTAGCATAGCAAACATTTTTCGAAATTTGACAAAGTAGGTCAGAACCCAAACACGGCTATTGCCGCGCCGCGGCCATAGGTGTCGCGCCGCGACCTAACACGTGGTCTGGCACCTGGTCAGTTTCAAGGCTCAAGTCTTGGTCAAAACTTCAAACAACCACAAAACGCAAACCGTAAACAACTAGAAGACGTATCTTATACCGTTGGAAAGCTCTTTTGACAAGGAACACAACTAAGCACTTATCATCAAACGACAACATCATTTACAATAGCCGAGAACTCATCAAGTGATCATTAAACATTCATTTCAAAGTTTCAAGTTCATCAAATGCAATTTGAGTTTCGGGAAACCAATTCACACATATGATATGCCGTTTTGAAGGTAATGGAGCATACATTACTACTAAACACTAACAATTAACATTCCATGACATTCAAGCATCCAAAAATTCATGTCAAGAACTATCAAACCCTAGTCAAACATCTCAAAATCAATAATCATGTTTTTGAAGTTTTCTTAATCATCCTCCACATCAAATTGAAGCTAATGATGCTAGTAACACATTTAATACATGAACTTTAACAATTAAACAACTTTTAATCATCCAAAATCAAAGATTTAGCAAGCAATTTTCATAATGAACTAGTTACACCAAATACAACAAATCAAGCATACAAATTACATACACGATATCACAATGAGCCATAGACACTAACTAACACCATTTTAAGTCAAAAACACGAATTTAGAGAAAACTAGAGTTTTAGAAATGTTACCCAAAATCGATGAAGTTAGTATCAAATCGTAGAGAATGACGAGAGGATTAAGAATATGTAGTCGGATTTGTTGTGAGCTTCCAAGATTGAATTTAGATGATGAATGAATGGAATGGGTTTGTGTGTGTGTTCTTGAGATGGAGAGAAAAGAGATGAGGGAGATGATGGAATGAAAAATGGGTTGACTAGTTGACCTAGTCAACTAGTTTGCCCACTTGGCAACTCCGGTCCCTCGAGTTTCAAAGCGGGTGCGGGATTTAACCGATCGAATATTTTTAAAACGCAAGTTAACGAGAGATGTTGTTATCGAATAACGGGGTTATCAAGAACATTAGTTAACGAAGTGTACGAGTATAGGTAAGGAGAGATGTCATTTAAAAAAAAGACGGCGTTAAAATAAATTTAACGAAAAACGCGGGATGTTACAGATTCCTGAGCACACTCTGCATCCTAATCTGAGATTTGATAGGAGATGGAGAGATTACGAGACATATCAAAGGAACAAATTCAAATTGGTAACAAAAAATGTAGAGGAGCCAAGGGTAATCGATTGGGCCCCTTTGGAAACGGTCCATCTAGCTGACCGTGTTAGACAGCTTTTAGTTCAAAGGTATGGCAGTTCTTCTTTTACAGATTGGGAACGTCTTTTCACCATTCGTAGACCTGTATATAAGGAATGGTGTGTTGAGTTGATGAGTACTGTATCACTTGATACAAATATAGTTAGAATAGATGATAGAAGATTTCTTAGGTTTATCCTTGGCGGTAGAATGTACAGAATGTCCATGCTGGACATGGCCAGGGCTTTACAGATATATACTCCTGGTGAGTTGCTACTACCCGATTGTACAAACTTGATTCATTATGGTGAAAGGGTAGATAGCAACTTTGACGCTGACGCCATTTGGAGGCGTATGTCACATTTTGATGTTTTTACACGAGTAGGAGGACACTCCTATACGCATATTAACAGAGCCGAGCTTCGTATTATTCATAGATTTTTGGCTAACTCAATTACACTGAGAGGTCCCAATAAAGAAAAAATTACCTTACATGATTTATTCTACCTAAAGTGTATTAGGGATCCTAGAAGCTTTGTCAATATCCCTTACTGTGTTGATTTTTATTTATCTAAAATGGTAGAGGGAATGCAGGACGGGAGTATAATAGGAGGAGGTATTTTTGTTACTCTCATTGGAGAGTATTTAGGTGTTGATAGGAACCAAGGGGGTCCATTACAGCTTTGTAGAGAACAGGTTGAGCCCTTAGGATTGAAAGTTTATGTGGGTGCTAAGGTATTGAAAAGTAGACGTAACCAGGCAGTACCCTATGAGGGATCTCATCCTCAGGTAGAGAGAGGCTCAGACGAGGAAATGGAGGAGGCGGAAGACATTAGGGATGTCTTTCGAGATGCTATTCTTGACGTCCACGTTCGTGTAGATGAGGAAGCAATGACGAACGCGGCCAGACATAGTATGTACGAGCAGTGGAACTCCAAGCGAGTATACGAGGATTATAGGCGACGCCAACACGATAGCTGGGTAGTTCATTAGCACCAAATCATGAGCCAGCTATCATATCAGGTACCAAATAACTATGTACCTACTCGACCTGCTCATTTTTCGCCATACAGCCCCGATATCCGACCACCCTTTAACCGGTATGACTATAACCAAGCCTATCAGAACACCTATAACCAACAATGGAACCCACCTGATGAGATGAACTGGAACCCCTATCCAGACTGATTTGGTTCCATTTGGTTATTTATATGATTTTTATGTTTTTATCTTTTTACTTATTCATGTTTAAACTTATGTTATTGAATATACTTATGTAATCTTTATCATTTTTATTATTATTGTGTACTAATATTTCACATTTAGGATTTGAAAGTGGGATATTAAGTCCCATTTCAAATTGCCATGCATGTTTATATTTGTATGTATGTATATTGTAAATTGTACAAAACAGGGTAAAACAGCGCATTTTCAAAGACTGGCATTAAGTTCAGCAAAAGCTACTAATTTTGACGACAAGATGACAAATAAATGTGATGTAACAACAGACGGAATGAACAAATGATATGCACCATTTATCATTTAGCAAACAAACGCCAATATGTTTGGAAACTTTGGTAAAATTTAATCATTTTTCTACGCTAATCACCCTCAATAATTTAAATTGTTACTGATTTCTTGCAAATGAGGGCATTGCAAGATATTAAGTGTGGGAAGAGGTTAAATTCTTTCGGATTTTAAAATTTTTACTTTATACACTTGGTTACCATTAGAAATACTAGTAAAGTAGTAGTTGTATTAGAATCTAGTGCTCTCTGATAATAAAGAACAGCCCTAGTCTTATATACTGAATACCCAATTCTAGTAAAACTTTTTAAAATTTTCAATTAAATGAACTCAAAATCATGTTTATACATATTTATGAACGATAAAACTAGGTGTTAACACCGAAATTATTGTTACCTCGGAAAGGACATAAATTGAGAAACAAACCAAAATGTTAGAATTCATTTAAAATGGAATAGAGGACTATAAAAAGGAAAATAAAAGCCAAGTGTGGGAAATTTTCACCGAGTTATTCAAAATATATGTCACATATTTTTGTACAAATAATTGAAAATACTTTTGTTTTGGACGATAATTAACTATTTTACCCGATGAAAGAAAAGAAAAGATGGATCTACACGATGAATCAATTCCATCATTAAAAGGAAGTAAAGTCTTTCGAAAAAGACACGCGCTTCTTAATTTAGGTCATGAAGTTGTCGTCCAGACCAGCTGTAGGTTGATGAAAAATCTAGAAAAGTCATCTCTAAAATCAGCAGGAAATCCACGGACCTCAGCATCAAATAGGGTCGCCAAGTGGTCAGATTTATCCAAACCATGAGAAGGATTTATCTCGTACAATGGGGGGGGCACCATGCAAATTAGCTTGATAAGACTAATAAATCAGATCCCCAGAAAGGATAATCTCCTTTAAAGATCAAAAATCAGCTTTTAAGACTGATATTACTCAATCCTAGAGATTGACCTTAAAGATTGAGAATTACAAACTCATGGAATTCAATGATATCTAAACTCGAGCTTGAACGAGAAAATAATTTGATCAAATTAAAACCGATTTGTTTTCTGAAAACCCTATTTTCAATGCGTTCATTACCTTTGAACGTAAAATCCTAGGAATTCACCTGGAATTCATTAGGTCACCTGAACCAAATCGGGTGTCAACCGTAAGAACGGTGGTTGCATAGCATGGTCGAAGACAGGACCTTGTGCCAGATCAAAAAATCATAAGGGTGAGCTTTATTATTGCTCCTACCAAGGATAGTAATTGCGTCCGACACGTTATAGACCATAATTAAAAGCATGTCAGGGGACATTGCCTTAACAGTTGCTTGTTCAACGCTTTCCTTTACAACCGGATGATAGT
This sequence comes from Rutidosis leptorrhynchoides, assembly GCF_046630445.1. Lineage (NCBI taxonomy): Eukaryota > Viridiplantae > Streptophyta > Magnoliopsida > Asterales > Asteraceae > Rutidosis > Rutidosis leptorrhynchoides. The sequence goes on from NC_092339.1 coordinate 150,380,199, forward strand.
TTATCAAAAGGTAATATATGGAGCAAGTAAACTGGACGTGTTGCTTTCCCAATACAAGGTTAGCAAGTGGGTGACACAAAACCGCAAGTTTTGAGCTAAAATTTTCAAATCTGAAACCCACCAAACCCACAAAAAAATATTTTGCAAACACCGGTGAAGGGTTATTCCGGAAAACTTATCTACGGTAAAAGCTAGATTTAATTTTCAAAAAAATCAAATGTTTTCATAAAGATCCAATTTCCTAAAGGATCTAAATTTTCATAAGTCATGTGAGACTGTAAACCACATCGTTACTACCATTGTTTATACCGCTGTAAAGAAATCACTGATGTACAAAGTGTGAAGAATAAAGAAGTGATTCTAGTATTTCAAGACTATATTGCTTGAGGACAAGCAAAGCTCAAGTGTGGGAATATTTGATAATGCTAAAAACGAACATATATTTCATAGTATTATCCCTCAAGAAAGACAAGCTTTTAGTTGCAACTGTTCTATTTACAAGTGATATTCGTTTAAATAATAAAAGGTGAAGACAAAAGACAGATTCGACGAATTGAAGACGCAAACGACCAAAAAGCTCAAAAGTACAAAATACAATCAATGAGGTTCCAATTATTGATAAGAAACGTCTCAAAATTACAAGAGTACAAGATTCAAAACGCAAAGTACAAGATATTAAATTATTCGCAAGGACGGTCGAAAATTCGAAACCGGGACCAGAGTCAACTCTCAACGCTCGACGCAACGGACTAAAAATTACAAGTCAACTATGCATATGAATATAATATAATATATAATTAATTCTTAAAATTAATATATATATTATATTATATTTAAATAAACGTCGGCAGAAGAAAACAACCAAATGTGGCTCTCCCCAGCTGGCCATGCGATCGCATGGCCTGGAAGGCATAAATCCATGCGATCGCATGGTGCACAGTTCCAGCCCACATGCCTATAAAAATCGAGCTTTGGTGTAACACAAAACACATCTTTTTCTTCTTCACTCAAACGTAGTATATGTATATATAATTTATATTTTAATTTTAATTTTAATTTTAAATCCTAGTAATAATGGTGTGTTAGCGAATGTTGTAAGGGTGTAAGTCGAAATTCTGTCCGTGTAACGCTACGCTATTTTTAATCATTGTAAGTTATGTTCAACCTTTTTAATTTAATGTCTCGTAGCTAAGTTATTATTATGCTTATTTAATCCGAAGTAATCATGATTTTGGGCTAAAAATATTAAAATTGGGTAATTGGGCTTTGTACCATAATTGGGGTTTGGACAAAAGAACGACACTTGTGGAAATTAGACTATGGGCTATTAATGGGCTTTATATTTGTTTAACTAAATGATAGTTTTTTAATGTTAATATAAAGATTTACAATTGGGCGTCCCTATAAATAACCATTTACACTCGATCGGACACGATGGGCGGGGTATTTATATGTACGAATAATCGTTCATTTAACTTGACACGGGAATGGATTAATAGCCACTAGAATTATTAAAACAGGGGTGAAATTATGTACAAGGACACATGGCATAATTGATAACAAAGTATTAAAACCTTGGGTTACACTCAGTCGACATCCTGGTGTAATTATTAAACAAAGTATTAAAATCTTGTTACAGTTTAAGTCCCCAATTAGTTGGAATATTTAACTTCGGGTATAAGGATAATTTGACGAGGACACTCGCACTTTATATTTATGACTGATGGACTGTTATGGACAAAAACCAGACGGACATATTAAATAATCCAGGACAAAGGACAATTAACCCATGGGCATAAAACTAAAATCAACACGTCAAACATCATGATTACGGAAGTTTAAATAAGCATAATTCTTTTATTTCATATTTAATTTCCTTTATTTTATATTTAATTGCACTTCTAATTATCGCACTTTTATTTTTTGTTATTGTATTTAATTGAACTTTTAATTATCGTACTTTTTAATTATCGCAAGTTTATTTTATTGCACTTTTATTTATCGCAATTTCATTATCGTTATTTACTTTACGCTTTAAATTAAGTCTTTTATTTATTTAATATTTTACATTTGGTTTTAACTGCGACTAAAGTTTTAAAATCGACAAACCGGTCATTAAACGGTAAAAATCCCCCTTTAAAATAATAATATTACTTATATATATATATTCATATTTTTATAAATTAAACTAATATAGCGTTAAGCTTTGATTAAAAGAATCCCTGTGGAACGAACCGGACTTACTAAAAACTACACTACTGTACGATTAGGTACACTGCCTATAAGTGTTGTAGCAAGGTTTAAGTATATCCATTCTCTAAATAAATAAATATCTTGTGTAAAATTTTATCGTATTTAATAGTATTTCCTTGTAAAATTTAAGCTATTTTATATACACCTAGCGAAAACATCAGCGTTCATGGGGCTTTGCTTAACGTCATGGTTCTCAAAGAAGCAAACATCCATCGCATTGTCTACCACCGAAGCCGAATATGTAGCAATGGGAAGAGCGTGCGCACAAGTGCTATGGATGAAGCAAACCTTCCTCGACTACGGTATCATCTCATCTGAAATACTTATATGTTGTGATAATAAAAGTGCTATAGACCTATCGAAAAATCAAATATTACACTCTAGGACTAAACACATAGATATTAGGCACCATTTCCTTCGTGACCACGTCCAAAATGGTAATATTGTGATAGATAAGGTTGAATCTGCTGAAAACATAGCTGACATATTCACTAAGCCCCTTAAAAAGGAAACCTTTAATTTGCTTAGGAATGGGTTGGGAATGATGGAACATGTTCCATAAAAAAAAAAAAATTCTGATCACGCACGGTCGAACCACGGTCGACCGTAATGAGAGCCGCCTGATGTCTGACGAATTTCTTTGTCTTTTGTGCAACTCCTTTAATACCCAAACAACTTTTCCACCAACCACATCTCCTCCTTAAACCCTAACCGCTGAATTTCTGATTTTACTTTTGTCCTATCTTCAAGTGTTCTTCAAAAAGTGGTCCATACTCTTTCAAATCTGTTCAAGGTAAAAATCTAAAACTTACTTCCAATTTTACTAAGTTGATTATATTCTTTAGAAAATCATAGGAACACTTATTTCTTACATGAACTACTTAAATATATGAGTAAAATTGTCATGAAAGGTTTCGTTTTATCAAAATGAGTCATAATAGTGATTTCTTGCATAAAAACTCATATATGCTTTGAAATTTTTAAACTCACTCATTCACACACACATATGTTTGAACAAATCATCATGATACTTGTCAATCTCATTACTAGTATCTACTTTTGACAAACATAAAGCAAAATGATGAAACTTGTCTAAATTTTCAAAAGAAAAATAGTACAACTTAATTTCAAATTCATGATTTTCAAAATGAGTCTAGACAAGCATTAATCTACACAAGTTTAGCATATAGATTTTCAAACTTAACAACTTGATTAGTTTGCTAAATTTGTGGTTTTTCTAGGAAATGACCAACACGGGAAATCAACGTATCACGAACAATAGGCAACACATGGAGACTAGAACACTTCATGAGGAGCGTGTTGTTCATCATACCGAGTTTCCTGAGTTAACTCAACTTTTTACCCATAACAATTGTTTCTCATTTCTTGAACTTGATGAAACCGTTTATCCAACTCTCATTAGGGAATTCTATGCTAATCTTGATATTTCCAACCCCGATCAAGTAGCATTTCGTCTTTTTAATACACCCTACACTTTGTCCCTTGAGCAATTTGGAACCATTATGGGAATTCCTTCGGATGGGCGTTCCTTCTATACACCCTCAACCGATCTAAGATCACTGAACCCTACGTTTCCGTTGCAACCCATCTTAGATCTCCTCACCACTCCGGGAGTACAACGAAATCTCAACCAACGGCTTCGCATTCAAGATAACGACATCCGCCATGATCTTCAACTTCTTCTTAATGTCGTTCGAAACAATGTTTATTGTCAGGAACCTACCGCTACTCACATCTCCGGCACCGAAGTCATCATCATGTGGTCACTTCTCACTCATGAACCCATAAATCTTGCTCATCTCACTACTCAAAGAATGGGTTACCTTCGAGAACTAGGAACTCGTCCACTCCCATATTCAATTCATCTTAAACGGCTTTTCCGATTTATTAATGCCATCAACGCTTCTCACATCCCTCAACCCATGTCAACAATTCCTATTACCTATTGGGAGGCTCATGAAGTGATCATTCTCTCGTCCGACTATGAAAGCTCGACAATCTCGGATGCGTTTAGCACAAATGGAATTTATCATTAAAAGTACTTAATGTTGATTAAGAACTAGTATAAGGGCGGGTAGGCACTTATTATGAATTTCTTGTTGAAATGCACTTACTATGCTTCTCACGTTTGTTACTCTTTATGCTTACTATTGGTTCAAGGGGCAGCCATTTTACTTGTTTGCAGGAACACTTGATAAGTGTGTACAATTTAAGGGGGAGCATTACTCTAGGGCGCGCTTAGTTCCATGTGGGACTAACCTTTTTGCTTCAAAAAAAGGGGGAGAAAGTGTATGGTAAGTGATGTTAACACTTATGTCGACCTACATAGTTAAACACTTACTCATATGTTTGTCATCATCAAAAAGGGGGAGAATGTTGGTTAAGATTCAAAGCATAATACTCAAAAGATAATTACTTTGTTTTGATGATGACACACAAAAACTGAGAAGTCACATCATATGTAGGACGACATGAGTTCATGAGCCTAAACTATCTCTAGCAAAAGACCAATAATTAAGAAATTATTTTGTGAAAATTACTACACGACTGTACCATGGCCGACCGTGATATCAACGGTGTGTGTCCTGCACCAACGAGTTCAAGTTATTCAAAAACTGCAAACCCACGGCTGACCTCACGGACGACCGCAGCCCGACCGCAGTTCCTTCTGTCACCAATCTTGATCAAATAAAGTTTGACTAGTTCTCGGCATCTATAATTTATAAAACCTTTTTAAACATGCTTAACATAGTTGCCTTATTTGATCTTAAAAGAGTTTTCAACCAAAAGATGTAAATTTTCATTAATCACACCTAATGACATCTTAATGATATTTCAAGCTTGATTTAGGCTAAAACACTCAAGTGTCATATCCCTTTACCCCAATTCATAGTATTATTTAAACATACGAATAATGGTCATTAAAGTTCCAATTAAAGAGTTGCTCTCCCATTAGTTCAATGTATCATTATTTGTGCAAGTATGTAATTAGTTAAATCTAGTCAAGTTGTAACAAGAATCATCATGTTCAAACTAGATTCAAACTAGTTCAATTAAGTTGTAACAATATTCTAAAGGGCAAGAAACTCCCATAAACTAAATGAAAAGTGATTAAGAAGGTTGATGAAGACTTTTGGAAGTTAATGGTTTGTCAAGAGACAAAAATCTGCAATTACCCCTTTTGGTAATTAATGACAATTGGTCAAGGATTGAAGACTTTCCTCTTTGAAGCACATGTCAACTTCCAAGCTAATGGCCAAAACATAAAGGGTAATGAGCATAATTTCAGAAGTAATTACCCACTAGTTGCATCTACTCAATGAAATGTCCCGTTCTTATTGATTAAAAACGTTCCATATTAATTGATTTCGTTGCGAGGTTTTGACCTCTATATGAGACGTTTTTCAAAGACTGCATTCATTTTTAAAACAAACCATAACCTTTATTTCATAAATAAAGGTTTAAAAAGCTTTACGTAGATTATCAAATAATGATAATCTAAAATATCCTGTTTACACACGACCATTACATAATGGTTTACAATACAAATATGTTACATCGAAATCAGTTTCTTGAATGCATTTTTTACACAATATCATACAAACATGGACTCCAAATCTTGTCCTTATTTTAGTATGCAACAGCGGAAGCTCTTAGTATTCACCTGAGAATAAACATGCTTTAAACGTCAACAAAAATGTTGGTGAGTTATAGGTTTAACCTATATATATCAAATCGTAACAATAGACCACAAGATTTCATATTTCAATACACATCCCATACATAGAGATAAAAATCATTCATATGGTGAACACCTGGTAACCGACATTAACAAGATGCATATATAAGAATATCTCCATCATTCCGGGACACCCTTCGGATATGATATAAATTTCGAAGTACTAAAGCATTCGGTACTTTGGATGGGGTTTGCTAGGCCCAATAGATCTATCTTTAGGATTCGCGTCAATTAGGGTGTCTGTTCCCTAATTCTTAGATTACCAGACTTAATAAAAAGGGGCATATTCGATTTCAATAATTCAACCATCGAATGTAGTTTCACGTACTTGTGTCTATTTTGTAAATCATTTATAAAACCTGCATGTATTCTCATCCCAAAAATATTAGATTTTAAAAGTGGGACTATAACTCACTTTCACAGATTTTTACTTCGTCGGGAAGTAAGACTTGGCCACTGGTTGATTCACAAACCTATAACAATATATACATATATATCAAAGTATGTTCAAAATATATTTACAAAACTTTTAATACATTTTGATGTTTTAAGTTTATTAAGTCAGCTGTCCTCGTTAGTAACCTACAACTAGTTGTCCACAGTTAGATGTACAGAAATAAATCGATAAATATTATCTTGAATCAATCCACGACCCAGTGTATGCGTATCTCAGTATTGATCACAACTCAAACTATATATATATATATATATATATATATATATATATATATATATATATATATATATATATATATATATATATATATATATATATATATATATATATATATATTTTGGAATCAACCTCAACCCTGTATAGCTAACTCCAACATTCACATATAGAGTGTCTATGGTTGTTCCGCAATATATATATATAGATGGGCCTACATGATAGGTCGAAACATTGTATACGTGTCTATGGTATCTCAAGATTACATAATATACAATATAAGTTGATTAGGTTATGGTTAGAATAGATTTATTACTAACTTTCACGTAGGTAAAATGAGTAGTTTTTATCAATCTTGTTTTACTCGCCATTTCTTCGTTTCTAATCCGTTTTGAGTGATTCCAGTGGCCACGGTTTTGTATTGAACTTAAATTTATGAATCTAAATAGAAAAAGTATAAGTTTATAGTTGGAAATACAAGTTACAAGTCGTTTTTGAAAGAGGTAGTCATTTCCGTCGAAAGAACGACATCTTGATGACCATTTTTAAAAACATACTTTCACTTTGAGTTTAATCATGATTTTTGGATATAGTTTCATGTTCATAAGAAAAATCATTTTTCCAGAAGTATAGCTTTTAAATCAAAGTTCTTCTTAGATTTTAATTATCCCAACCAAAACAGCCCCCGGTTTTACTACGACGGCGTATATCCAGTTTTATGGTGTTTATCGCGTTTCCGGGTTTTAAATCATTAAGTTAGCATATCATATAGATATAGAACATGTGTTTAGTTGATTTTAAAAGTCTAGTTAGAAGGATTAACTTTATTTGCGAACAAGTTTAGAATTAACTAAACTATGTTCTAGTGATTACAAGTTTATAACGTTGAATAAGACAGCTTTTTTATGTATGAATCGAATGATGTTATGAACATCATTACTACCTCAAGTTACTTGGATAAACCTACTGGAAATGAGAAAAATGGATCTAGCTTCAAAGGATCCTTGGATGGCTTGAAAGTTCTTGAAGCAGAATCATGACACGAAAACAATTTCAAGTAAGATTTCCACTCGAAATAAGATTGTTATAGTTATAGAAATTGAATTAAAGTTTGAATATGATTATTACCTTGTATTAGAAAGATAACCTACTGTAAGTAACAAAGGTTTCTTGATCTTGGATGATTACTTGGAATGGATTTAGAAAACTTGGAAGTAAACTTGCAATCTTGGAAGTATTCTTGATTTTATGAAACTAGAACTTTTGGAATTTATGAAGAACACTTAGAACTTGAAGATAGAACTTTAGAGAGATCAATTAGATGAAGAAAATTGAAGAATGAAAGTGTTTGTAGGTGTTTTTGGTCGTTGGTGTATGGATTAGATATAAAGGATATGTAATTTTGTTTTCATGTAAATAAGTCATGAATGATTACTCATATTTTTGTAATTTTATGAGATATTTCATGCTATTTGCCAAATGATGGTTCCCAGATGTGTTAGGTGACTCACATGGGCTGCTAAGAGTTGATTATTGGAGTGTATATACCAATAGTACATACATCTAAAAGCTGTGGTGCATACGAGTAGAATTATTGATGAAACTGAACGAGGATGTAATTGTAAGCATTTTTGTTAAGTAGAAGTATTTTGATAAGTGTCTTGAAGTCTTTCAAAAGTGTATGAATACATATTAAAACACTACATGTATATACATTTTAACTGAGTCGTTAAGTCATCGTTAGTCGTTACAAGTAAGTGTTGTTTTGAAACCTTTAGGTTAACGATCTTGTTAAATGTTGTTAACCCAATGTTTATAATATCAAAAGAGATTTTAAATTATTATATTATCATGATATTATGATGTACGAATATCTCTTAATATGATATATATACATTAAATGTCGTTACAACGATAATCGTTACATATATGTCTCGTTTCAAAATCATTAAGTTAGTAGTCTTGTTTTTACATATGTAGTTCATTGTTAATATACTTAATGATATGTTTACTTATCATAATATTATGTTAACTATATATATAACCATATATATGTCATCATATAGTTTTTACAAGTTTTAACGTTCTTGAATCACCGGTCAACTTGGGTGGTCAATTGTCTATATGAAACCTATTTCAATTAATCAAGTCTTAACAAGTTTGATTGCTTAACATGTTGGAAACACTTAATCATGTAAATAACAATTTCATTTAATATATATAAACATGGAAAAGTTCGGGTCACTACAGTGCCTCAAGGCAAAATGACAAATTTCAAAGGACAAAAACGGCCATAAGAATCAGATGTCAGGAGTACACGGTCAAACCACAGTCAACCGTACAGTGAGCCGTATGACTTCCAGGCAGATTTATCTTTCCTATAAAAGCCAAGCCTTGAAGCATTTGAAGACTCACCTCTTGCACTCATATTTTCTCACACTTACTGATATCATTCTTATACTTAAGTGTAATCTTTTATAGTGATTCTAGCAAGAGTACTTGTAAGCTTAAAGTTGTAAGTTTACTTGTAAACTATCTTCTTAAAGGGATCTAGAAGATAGTTGTGTTTTCACTAGGATAAAGTTCATTAGGATCTTGTGGTAAGAGCTATAGGTGTTTGTGAAGTCTTCAAAGGGACGTAAGAGTTCACAAGGAGCGGCTTATCGAAGTACTAGTGTTGTATCCAGACACTCCACCGAGTTTGGAGTATCATAGTGAAGAAAAATCTCAATTCGTAGAATTGAGGAGTGGATTAAGGAAGATTAGTTAACATCTTCCCGAACCACTATAAATCGTTGTGTTTGTTCTCTCTTCCCTTATCTTTTTACTTACAATTTAACTTATATTTGTATTGTTAGTATTATTGGAGAACAAAAATTTCAAAACAAACTATATCAAGTTCAAGTTCAACAAAACGCTAAATAAATTTTTTAAAATCGACTAAGTAACTATTCACCCCCCCTCTAGTTACTTACATAAATAATTCATAATAATAATAATAATATAATAATAATAATATATAATAATATCTCAAATTTCAAATTCCTTATCATTTAATATTTTAGTTTTAATAGTAGTAGTAAGTGGTGTAATTCAATTTTATGGGTATTGTAGTACTGCTTTTCTACCATTCTAACCCACTGTAAGTCTCCACGTCCCAACTTTATTTTCAAGTATCGTTATTATCGTTATTATTACTATTGTTGTTATTTTTATTATTTTTATCGTAATTTATATTTATTATTATCGTCGTTATTATCATCATTTATTATTTATTATTGTTATCGTTTATTATTATTATTATTATTGTTATCATGTCCACTTTATATAATTTATATTTTCATACCGTTGTAATGTCCAACTAAATACCCATAGTGGTGACTATAATGTACAACCTCTGGACGAATGGATTGAATCATATTATAATATTATGATGTAACTTTGACTATTTAATATTAAGTTTAATCACTGACTCATTGTTATATAATTTAATATTTTCACCCCTATCACATAATTTATTAAATTGATAAGCGAAAGTTAATTAAATTTACATAAATTGTGCTTCAACACCTCAGTGATCTAGACGGACATATGGACAAATAATTGGCAACAATTTAGAAGTGTGATTCGGTAGTTTGGGTAATATTATAGTTTATATAATCGTGTAATTATAAAAAGGGAAGACCGTTATAATTTTGGTATTAGCGAAAGTTAAAACCGGATTAAATCTCAATTTGAATAGTGGGGGTATAATTTAATTCGCTAAAATGAGATCTAACGAAAGTTAGATTTAATTTTAGTTAATTAAATCTTTATAAATCGAAAGATAAAATATAAGGATATATATTAAAACATCGTAATCGGACTTAAAAACAATCAATAATCCAGAGGGGACATATTTTAGTAGCCACTACTTTACTTTAAATCTCATCAATTTCAATTTTTACTACGTAGATAAATTCTATTTACTTTTTACCGTATTACTTTTTACCACATAGTAAATTTTAATTACTTTTTACTATTTTACTATATTGCCATGAAAAACCTTATTTCTTCTATTTTGTCAAATTAGTATAAATTGTATTTTTACTTTCGTTAATTTAGTTATTTCATTTTAGTTAAATTTAAATTTCGTTCAATTAAGTAGTAAAGCCTAATCCAAAATCACCCTTTTAAATAGTTTAACTTTTAGCAATTAAAAATCTTGAAAACTCCATTTTCCTGTGGAACGAACCGGATTTACCAAATAAAATATTACTATACGAATGGGACTAGTTGCCTATATGTGTGAAATCAATCCGAAATCATAAAAATGCCATATAATCACAACCAATTCGTGTAATAAAATAAATTCAAATCCGTTCAAAATAAAAGGACACGATCACGCACATCACACACCAATACTAGCAACCCGTCTTTGACTAGTGGTTGTTTCACCGTGATCCATTTCGCCGTTACATGTCTTTTTCATCACGGAAGCTCAGGCATTTAATTGTTGTACATTTTACGTTATTACTTGTACCTTAAATTGATTAATTAATTTAGTAGGTGTGAGGAAGTATGTGATGGGTACGTCATGGATGTTAGCAGTTAGTGGTTGGTTAGTGATCGGAAGAAGGTGCTGATGTGGCACTGATGTGGCAGTCCGTGATACCATGACCTACGTCATGGTTAAGAGTGGTCTAAGAGTTGTTCCTTTTGATTTTTAGATAATTCGGAGGAAATGATTACAGGAAGTTCAGAATTATCTTTTAAAAATACGTATTCTAGATGAGAAGGTGATTCTTTTAATTCTAATTTAGGTGGTGCTTCGAGAGAGTGTTGTATTCTTAATTCGTCAGTTATAGGTTCATGTTCTTCCTCTATTAGTTCATTCATTTCATCTTTCATTAGCTCCTCAAATTCATCATCAAGGTTCTCTTCTTTTATTTCACATACGAATTCATTTATATCCATTAATAAAAATTCATCGAATTCTTCTTCAATACATGTTTCTACATATTTTATTGTAGGGTAAGTGAGATCCAGTTCAAGTTGATTATTTAAAGTGATTCTATCATTACCTATGCCCAAACTATATGTATTAGTCTGCATTTGAAATTCAAAAGCAGCAGTTCTTAGAAATGGTCTACCTAATATTATTGGTATTTTATCATTTTCTTTCAATTCTAGGATAACGAAATTGGCGGGAAAAGTGAACTTGTCAATTTTTACGGGTATATTTTCGGCTATTCCCATTGGATAATTAAAAGAACTATCGACCAGACAAATAGACATTCTAGTGGGAGTTAATTCTCCTAGACCTAGTCTTTTATATAATGAATATGGCATTAAATTTATTCTAGAACCTGTATCTGCTAATGCTTGATGTATTCTAGAGTTATTAAATGAGCATGAGACAGTGATACTTCCTGATTCTCCTAATTTTTCAGGTGTGTCATACTTTTGAAAGATAGCTTTACATTTTTTTATTATGAACATAGAAGATTTTTCAGCGTCTTTACCTTTATTAGATAATAAAGTTTTTAAACCTTTTCCATAATGTGGATTCTCTTTTAAGAAATCTATTAAAAGTATGTTAACGTTTATCTGATTGAACATATTAGCACAGTTTTCTAGTCGTTTTTGTTGTTTCTCTTTCCTAATTTGTTGAGGGTATGGAATAGGTTCTAAGGGTTCGTCAATTTTGGGCGGTGTAGCTTTTTTAGCAGGAGTGTCATCAATACTCTTTTCATTACTAGTTTCCCTGAGTGATTCCTGGTTTTCCTCTTGACTAGGCATAATAGGATCTTGTGTTGTTTTACCACTCCTAGTACTTATAGCTTGAATTTCTTGATTTCTCCTAGGGTTTTCTAATGTATTAGATGGTAATGTTTCAGTTTTCCTAATAGCTAATTGTTTAGATAAGATTCCTAAATCCTTTTCTAGGTTAAGTATCAAGTTTTGATGAGTATGATAAAGCTCGGAGATTTTATATAAAATAATATTATTTAGTTCAGTCTGATTATAAATATAGCCTTGTATCATATCTTTTAATCCTTTACTTATAGTTTCTTCTTGCGAGATGTGAGAGACATTTCCTAAAATGAATTTTTCTTTTAATTTCTTTAGCTCCTTTTCTAAAATTTCTATTTTACCTTGTAAAGTGGTTATTTCATTTTTTACTTAAATTTTATCTTACTATTAATTACTATTTGCTTGGTACCAATCATGTGATTGAATGACTAATTCGGAAATTAATTGTTGTACGTCCTCGGGAGTCTTAGAAGGAGTTGACCCACCAACGACGGCATCAATTTCTTTTCTAGTAGTAATTGTTATATTTTTATAAAAATGCATTAATCTTTGAACATCATTTAGTCTGTGTTAAGGGCATGATTTTATTAATTTTTCATATCTAGTCCAAGTATCATATCTAGTCCAAGTATCATATAAAATTTCTTGAGGGCCTTGTTTAAATTGAGTTATCTCATTTTATAGTCTTATCATTTTAAAAGGTGGAAAGAATCGTTCTAAGAATTTTTCAACCATTTGATCCCATGTAGAGATTTTTCTTTCAGCAAGTTGGTTAAACCAGTCCTTGGCTTCTCCCTTGAGTGTCCAAGGAAAAAGGATAAGATAAATGTATTCGTCTTCTATCTCATTATATTTAAATAACGTACATATACTAGTAAAATTACGAAGATGTTGGTAAGCATCTTCTTCAATAGTTCCGTTGAAGTGGCATTCTTCTTTAATTAAGTCTAATATTTGTTTTTCAATAGTGAAATTAGTTTTAATAGTTGGCGGAATTATAGCAATTCCATGAATTTGTCTTAATGCTTTTAGGTGATCTTCCATAGAAAGTTTTGGATCATTCATTGTATATTTTTAAGTATTTTAAGTTATTCACCAATAAATGGTCGTCAATGTCTAGGTTCCGGCAGGACCCTTTAAATCGGAAGCACAACAACCTTTCCCTAAAAGAGGACAGTCACCACTTGTATTTGGTGTTTTAGTTATAATTTATATTCTTATGATTTCACTGCGATCCCCGGCAGCGGCGCCAAAAAGTTGATGTGTCAAAAGTGTGCAGTAGTGCGTGTCTTTTAATCTAACTTTTAAATTTATAATATCTTAATTTACGGTTTACTTTTAACACCCTAACGAGCAACAAAACTCGATCATATGTAATTTAGTATTTAGTAACTTAAGGTTCGTCCCAAGAGAACGAGTGAATTTAAAACATAAAACTTTGATTTTGAGATTTGGTTGGTTTAAGGAAATAAAGAACAAATAAATTGCAAGTAAATAAATTGAATAAACAATATTAAATAAAAACACATGTTTGAACCTTTCACACCTTGCTCACAATTGCATTGAATTAAAACCAAACTCAGATTTATTAATGACCTAAAAATATCTAATCCAAGATTAGTTGATCAGGTTAATCATAGAATAGATGTCTAGATTTATTGCTTGCTTAAGACCTGATAATAGATTTAGTATGATTAACCAAACCCTGATTATAGTTACTAGCTACAATCCTCACTATTATATTGATCCTATTTTATTATATTTAAGTTTACTAAGTTTTAGACCTAGTGATGTTCTAGTTAAAACTTAATAGTAATTGACTAACATAAATCAGACTAATCAAACAGTGGTATTTTAATCAGACATAAGACATAACAGAAAATCCGGAGATTCTGCCAAATTTAACTGTTTCTGTAATTAAATGATAAAGCCGGCGGCTTGGTCAACGAAGCCTGCGACTTCGTTGGCTCTGTAGAATATTTTCGCTGAATATTGTTTTATTTTATCTGAGTCTAAATCATAATGAATATCATTATAAATTGATGAAGCCGGCGGATCTGGTATATGAAGCCGACGCCTTCATACACCAGGTCCGATTTTCTGTTTTTGTTCATATAGTTCGAATAATTGAGCAATGTCCACAAGGTGTTACATAGTTCAAGCATATGTAAGGCTATTAGCCCATAACTAAAGTAAAAACAAATAGAAGACAAGAAGAAATCATACCGACATAAAAGGAACTGAAAAACAAATGCTTGATTAAATAACTTGAATGTTTAAAATAAGCGAAACCCTAACTTGTAGTGACCCGAACTTTTCCATGTTTATATATATTAATTGAGATTGATATTTACATGATTAAATATTTCCAACATGTTAAGCAATCAAACTTGTTAAGACTTGATTAATTGAAATATGTTTCATATAGACAATTGACCACCCAAGTTGACCGGTGATTCACGAACGTTAAAACTTGTAAAAACTATATGATGACATATATATGGATATATATATAGTTAACATGATACTATGATAAGTAAACATATCATTAAGTATATTAACAATGAACTACATATGTAAAAACAAGCCTACTAACTTAATGATTTTTAAACGAGACATATATGTAACGATTATCGTTGTAAAGACATTTAATGTATATATATCATATTAAGAGATATTCATACATGATAATATCATGATAATATAATAATTTAAAATCTCATTAGATATTATAAACATTGGGTTAACAACATTTAACAAGATCGTTAACCTAAAGGTTTCAAAACAACACTTACATGTAACGACTAACGATGACTTAACGACTCAGTTAAAATGTATATACATGTAGTGTTTTAATATGTATTTATACACTTTTGAAAGACTTCAATACACTTATCAAAATACTTCTACTTAACAAAAATGCTTACAATTACATCCTCGTTCAGTTTCATCAACAATTCTACTCGTATGCACCCGTATTCGTACTCGTACAATACACAGCTTTTAGATGTATGTACTATTGGTATATACACTCCAATGATCAGCTCTAAGCAGCTCATTTGAGTCACCTAACACATGTGGGAACCATCATTTGGCAACTAGCATGAAATATCTCATAAAATTACAAAAATATGAGTAATCATTCATGACTTATTTACATGAAAACAAAATTACATATCCTTTATATCTAATCCATACACCAACGACCAAAAACACCTACAAACACTTTCATTCTTCAATTTTCTTCATCTAATTGATCTCTCTCAAGTTCTATCTTCAAGTTCTAAGTGTTCTTCATATATTCTACAAGTTCTAGTTACATAAAATCAAGAATACTTTCAAGTTTGCTAGCTCACTTCCAATCTTGTAAGGTGATCATCCAACCTTAAGAAATCTTTGTTTCTTACAGTAGGTTATCATTCTAATACAAGGTAATAATCATATTCAAACTTTGGTTCAATTTCTATAACTATAACAATCTTATTTCAAGTGATGATCTTACTTGAACTTGTTTTCGTGTCATGATTCTGCTTCAAGAACTTCGAGCCATCCAAGGATCCGTTGAAGCTAAATCCATTTTTTTCTTTTCCAGTAGGTTTATCCAAGGAACTTAAGGTAGTAATGATGTTCTTAACATCATTCGATTCATACATATAAAGCTATCTTATTCGAAGGTTTAAACTTGTAATCACTAGAACATAGTCTAGTTAATTCTAAACTTGTTCGCAAACAAAAGTTAATCCTTCTAACTTGACTTTTAAAATCAACTAAACACATGTTCTATATCTATATGATATGCTAACTTAATGATTTAAAACCTAGAAACACGAAAAACACCGTAAAACCAGATTTACGCCGTCGTAGTAACACCACGGGCTGTTTTGGGTTAGTTAATTAAAAACTATGATAAACTTTGATTTAAAAGTTGTTATTCTGGGAAAATGATTTTTATTATGAACATGAAACTATATCAAAAAATTATGGTTAAACTCAAAGTGGAAGTATGTTTTCTAAAATGGTCATCTAGACGTCGTTCTTTCGACTGAAATGACTACCTTTACAAAAATGACTTGTAACTTATTTTTCCGACTATAAACCTATACTTTTTCTGTTTAGATTCATAAAATAGAGTTCAATATGAAACTATAGCAATTTAATTCACTCAAAACGGATTTAAAATGAAGAAGTTATGGGTAAAACAAGATTGGATAATTTTTCTCATTTTAGCTACGTGAAAATTGGTAACAAATCTATTCCAACCATAACTTAATCAACTTGTATTGTATATTATGTAATCTTGAGATATCATAGACATGTATACAATGTTTCGACCTATCATGTCGACACATCTATATATATTTCGGAACAACCATAGACACTCTATATGTGAATGTTGGAGTTAGCTATACAGGGTTGAGGTTGATTCCAAAATATATATAGTTTGAGTTGTGATCAATACTGAGATACGTATACACTGGGTCGTGGATTGATTCAAGATAATATTTATCGATTTATTTCTGTACATCTAACTGTGGACAACTAGTTGTAGGTTACTAACGAGGACAGCTGACTTAATAAACTTCAAACATCAAAATGTATTAAAAGTGTTGTAAATATATTTTGAACATACTTTGATATATATGTACATATTTGTTATAGGTTCGTGAATCGACCAGTGGCCAAGTCTTACTTCCCGACGAAGTAAAAATCTGTGAAAGTGAGTTATAGTCCCACTTTTAAAATCTAATATTTTTGGGATGAGAATACATGCAGGTTTTATAAATGATTTACAAAATAGACACAAGTACGTGAAACTACATTCTATGGTTGAATTATCGAAATCGAATATGCCCCTTTTTATTAAAGTCAGGTAATCTAAGAATTAGGGAACAGACACCCTAATTGACGCGAATCCTAAAGATAGATCTATTGGGCCTAACAAACCCCATCCAAAGTACCGGATGCTTTAGTACTTCGAAATTTATATCATATCCGAAGGGTGTCCCGGAATGATGGGGATATTCTTATATATGCATCTTGTTAATGTCGGTTACCAGGTGTTCACCATATGAATGATTTTTATCTCTATGTATGGGATGTATATTGAAATATGAAATCTTGTGGTCTATTATTATGATTTGATATATATAGGTTAAACCTATAACTCACCAACATTTTTGTTGACGTTTTAAGCATGTTTATTCTCAGGTGATTATTAAGAGCTTCCGCTGTCGCATACTTAAATAAGGACGAGATTTGGAGTCCATGCTTGTATGATATTGTGTAAAAACTGCATTCAAGAAACTTATTTTGTTGTAACATATTTGTATTGTAAACCATTATGTAATGGTCGTGTGTAAACAGGATATTTTAGATTATCATTATTTGATAATCTACGTAAAGCTTTTTAAAACCTTTATCAATGAAATAAAGGTTATGGTTTGTTTTAAAAATGAATGCAGTCTTTGAAAAACGTCTCATATAGAGGTCAAAACCTCGCAACGAAATCAATTAATATGGAACGTTTTTAATCAATAAGAACGGGACATTTCAGTTGGTATCCGAGCATTGGTCTTAGAGAACCAGAATTTTGCATTAGTGTGTCTTATCGAGTTTGTTAGGATGCATTAGTGAGTCTGGACTTCGACCGTGTTTACTTGAAAAATGATTGCTTAACAAATTTTGTTGGAAACTATATATTTTTAACATGTGAATATTATGTGATATATTAATCTCTTAACGCGTTTGATATTATGTGATAGATGTCTACCTCTAGAACAAGTCCCATTGACTCACCTAATAATAATGAAGATTTAAATGTAAATTGGAATGATTCGTGGACTGATTCACAAGTTCCCGAAGAGGAACCGGAAGAAGAGTCGGAACCGGAAGAAGAATCGAAACCGGAAGAAGAATCGGAACCGGATGAAGAAATAGAACCGGTGGGGGAAATAATAAAACGGTTAAGTAAAAGAAAATCTTCAACCAACCGACCAAGGTTAATTATGGTCAATGGTGTTTCCGCCAAGGAAGCAAAATATTGGGAGGATTACCAATTCTCCGATGAATCGGATTCCGACGAGAATTCCGATGATGTTATAGAAATTACCCCAACTGAATTTAAAAAGGCAAAAGAAAATAATAAGGGAAAGGGTATAAAAATAGAGAAATCTAATTCCAACCCCGATGAACTTTATATGTATCGTCAACCCCCGAAGTCCTTAAGTTGTAACAATGACCCGGGAACCTCTAAACCACCAGGTTTTTCTAAACCAATGTGGAAAACTACGGCTCGTATTAGGGGAACATTATATATCCCTAGAAACTTGGCTAAACAAACCAAAACCGAAGAAGAAGAAACAAGCGAGTCGGAATAAGATAGTTGTATTCGTGTGGTGTAATATATGTAATATAGTGTGCTTATGCTTTATGATATATGTAAAAATTGCTTGTATTAATAAGTATTTTTTTTATGAATCTAACTCTTGTCTATTTTACAGTGTAAAAACACAAAATGGATAGACAACCCAATATTTTAAGAGACCTACCCGGAGACATGATTGATGAAATCTTGTCTAGAGTCGGTCAGAATTCTTCGGCACAACTATTTAAGGCGAGATCAGTTTATAAGACATTCGAAGAACGTTCCAATAATGCCTTGGTTTATAAAAGGCTTTCGTTCGAAAGATGGGGGATATCACATTGGGAAATCCATAAGTTACGATGTGTTTACTTTGACGCATATATTGCGGGGAACCCAAATGCTATTTTACGCAATGTGTTAAGAAATTATTTTGACTCAATATATCTGAATATTGGACTTCGTGATTTAGAAAAAGCGGGTAACATGCAACATAAAGAAGCATGTTATGCTTACGGATTAGTAATGTTCGCTTCTCACCAAAGTGAGAACAAGAACATCGGGCTACAACTATTAAACAAAACGTTCCCACAAGTGACGGAGTCGGTAATTGGGGTAAGAAATGAGGTTTTTAGATTGTTACGGGACTGTTGGACATTACGTAACCCTCGTCCCTTTGACGATGTTACAACACGCTGTCTTATCAACGGCCATAACAGTTATGTTCCACAAGACCAAGGATGGAAAGTAATCCTAGTAAAACCAGAATGCATGACTTGTTTCTGGACGTATGAATTACGTGTCTTTATTGCCTTTGCTGAACGACTTGTGTACTAGCTAGAATTATCTTCACAAACATCTTGTATCAAATTTATTGTGTGCTATATTTCATGCTATATGTAAAATAAGCGGTATTGTAAGTTTGTAAAATATTGTGTAAAAGTTTGAACGCGAAATATTATTATAATCAGTTTTTCATATAGAATTGTAGTAGTTGAATTGTATATTAGCTACTAAGTATGAACTTAACGGGTAGGTACTACCCGAATTTAAACTTATAAAACGCTAATATGAAGAAAAAGCTTTTATAAATGAGTTCATATTATGCTACGAAATACTATTAACTACTCTTAATATTCTGTATGATTAACTTGTTCCATTTGACTATTTTGAAGGAAATGGCACCGACTACTCGACACACCGTGAATATGAATGAAGAGGAATTCCGTACTTTTCTAGCTTCAAACATAGCCGCAGTACAGGCTGCACTACATACCAACAATAACCTTGGATCTAGCAGTACAGGAAATCGTGTAGGATGCACCTACAAAGAATTCACTGCCTGCAAACCTTTGGAATTTGATGGAACTGAAGGACCGATCGGATTGAAACGGTGGACCGAGAAGGTCGAATCGGTGTTTGCCATAAGTAAGTGTACTGAAGAGGACAAAGTGAAGTACGCTACGCATACCTTCACAGGTTCTGCGTTAACATGGTGGAATACCTATCTAGAGCAAGTGGGACAAGACGATGCGTACGCACTACCGTGGTCAGCATTCAAGCACTTGATGAACGAGAAGTACCGTCCCAGAACCGAGGTCAATAAGCTCAAGACAGAACTTAGAGGGTTACGAACCCAAGGATTTGATATTACCACGTACGAAAGACGATTCACAGAATTGTGCCTATTGTGTCCGGGAGCATTGGAAGATGAGGAAGAGAAGATCGACGCGTTTGTGAAAGGATTACCGGAAAGAATCCAAGAAGATATAAGTTCACACGAGCCCACCTCCATACAACAGGCATGTAGAATGGCTCACAAACAAGTGAACCAGATTGAAGAAAGAATTAAAGAACAGACTGCTGAAGAGGCCAATGTGAAGCAAGTCAAAAGAAAGTGGGAGGAAAACGGTGATAAGAATCACCAATACAACAACAACAGCAATTACAACAATAATCGCAATAATTATCCCAACAATCGCAACATCAATCGCAACTACAACAAACGGCCCAACAACAACGACAACAACAACAACAACAGCAACTACAACAATCATCTCAACAATAATAATAACCGCAACAACAACAACAACAACAATCAGAAGCAGCTATGCCAAAGGTGTGAAAAGTATCACTCGGGGTTCTGCACCAAATTTTGCAACAAGTGTAAAAGAAATGGTCATAGCGCGGCAAAGTGTGAGGTCTACGGACCAGGGGTTAATAGAACGAAAGGAACAAATGGTGTCAGAACGAGTAATGGTGGAGCAAGTAGTGTCGGAGCAAGTTATGCCAATGTAATTTGTTATAAATGTGGAAAACCGGGCCACATTATTAGAAATTGCCCGAACCAGGAGAACACGAATGGACAAGGCCGCGGAAGAGTTTTCAATATTAATGCGGCAGAGGCACAGGAAGACCCGGAGCTTGTTACGGGTACGTTTCTTATTGACAATAAATCTGCTTACGTTTTATTTGATTCGGGTGCGGATAGAAGCTATATGAGTAGAGATTTTTGTGCTAAATTAAGTTGTCCATTGACGCCTTTGGATAGTAAATTTTTACTCGAATTAGCAAATGGTAAATTAATTTCAGCAGATAATATATGTCGGAATCGAGAAATTAAACTGGTTAGCAAAACATTTAAGATTGATTTGATACCAGTAGAGTTAGGGAGTTTTGATGTGATAATCGGTATGGACTGGTTGAAAGAAGTGAAAGCAGAGATCGTTTGTTACAAAAATGCAATTCGCATTATACGAGAAAAAGGAAAACCCTTAATGGTGTACGGAGAAAAGGGCAACACGAAGCTACATCTTATTAGTAATTTGAAGGCACAAAAACTAATAAGAAAAGGTTGCTATGCTGTTCTAGCACACGTCGAGAAAGTACAAACTGAAGAAAAGAGCATCAATGATGTTCCCATTGCAAAAGAATTTCCCGATGTATTTCCGAAAGAATTACCGGGATTACCCCCACATCGATCCGTTGAATTTCAAATAGATCTTGTACCAGGAGCTGCACCAATAGCTCGTGCTCCTTACAGACTCGCACCCAGCGAGATGAAAGAACTGCAAAGCCAATTACAAGAACTTTTAGAGCGTGGTTTCATTCGACCAAGCACATCACCGTGGGGAGCTCCTGTTTTGTTTGTCAAGAAGAAAGATGGTACATTCAGGTTGTGTATCGACTACCGAGAGTTGAACAAACTTACCATCAAGAACCGCTACCCACTACCGAGAATCGACGACTTATTTGATCAACTACAAGGCTCGTCTGTTTATTCAAAGATTGACTTACGTTCCGGGTATCATCAAATGCGGGTGAAAGAAGATGATATTCCAAAGACTGCTTTCAGAACACGTTACGGTCATTACGAGTTTATGGTCATGCCGTTTGGTTTAACTAATGCACCAGCTGTGTTCATGGACCTTATGAACCGAGTGTGTGGACCATACCTTGACAAGTTTGTCATTGTTTTCATTGATGACATACTTATTTACTCAAAGAATGACCAAGAACACGGTGAACATTTGAGAAAGGTGTTAGAAGTATTGAGGAAGGAAGAATTGTACGCTAAGTTTTCAAAGTGTGCATTTTGGTTGGAAGAAGTTCAATTCCTCGGTCACATAGTGAACAAAGAAGGTATTAAGGTGGATCCGGCAAAGATAGAAACTGTTGAAAAGTGGGAAACCCCGAAAACTCCGAAACACATACGCCAGTTTTTAGGACTAGCTGGTTACTACAGAAGGTTCATCCAAGACTTTTCCAGAATAACAAAACCCTTGACTGCATTAACGCATAAAGGGAAGAAATTTGAATGGAATGATGAACAAGAGAAAGCATTTCAGTTATTGAAGAAAAAGCTAACTACGGCACCTATATTGTCATTGCCTGAAGGGAATGATGATTTTGTGATTTATTGTGACGCATCAAAGCAAGGTCTCGGTTGTGTATTAATGCAACGAACGAAGGTGATTGCTTATGCGTCTACACAATTGAAGATTCACGAACAAAATTATACAACGCATGATTTGGAATTAGGCGCGGTTGTTTTTGCATTAAAGACTTGGAGGCATTACTTATATGGGGTCAAAAGTATTATATATACCAACCACAAAAGTCTTCAACACATATTTAATCAGAAACAACTGAATATGAGGCAGCATAGGTGGATTGAATTGTTGAATGATTACGACTTTGAGATTCGTTACCACCCGGGGAAGGCAAATGTGGTAGCCGATGCCTTGAGCAGGAAGGATAGAGAACCCATTCGAGTAAAATCTATGAATATAATGATTCATAATAACCTTACTACTCTAATAAAGGAGGCGCAACAAGGAGTTTTAAAAAAGGGAAATTTAAAGGATGAAATACCCAAAGGATCGGAGAAGCATCTTAATATTCGGGAAGACGGAACCCGGTATAGGGCTGAAAGGATTTGGGTACCAAAATTTGGAGATATGAGAGAAATGGTACTTAGAGAAGCTCATAAAACCAGATACTCAATACATCCTAGAACTGGGAAGATGTACAAGGATCTCAAGAAACATTTTTGGTGGCCGGGTATGAAAGCCGATGTTGCTAAATACGTAGGAGAATGTTTGACGTGTTCTAAGGTCAAAGCTGAGCATCAGAAACCATCAGGTCTACTTCAACAACCCGAAATCCCGAAATGGAAATGGGAAAACATTACCATAGATTTCATCACTAAATTGCCAAGGACTGCAAGTGGTTTTGATACTATTTGGGTAATAGTTGATCGTCTCACCAAATCAGCACACTTCCTGCCAATAAGAGAAGATGACAAGATGGAGAAGTTAGCACGACTGTATTTGAAGGAAGTCGTCTCCAGACATGGAATACCAATCTCTATTATCTCTGATAGGGATGGCAGATTTATTTCAAGATTCTGGCAGACATTACAGCAAGCATTAGGAACTCGTCTAGACATGAGTACTGCTTATCATCCACAAACTGATGGGCAGAGTGAAAGGACGATACAAACGCTTGAAGACATGCTACGAGCATGTGTTATTTATTTCGGAAATAGTTGGGATCGACATCTACCGTTAGCAGAATTTTCCTACAACAACAGCTACCATTCAAGCATTGAGATGGCGCCGTTTGAAGCATTTTATGGTAGAAAGTGCAGGTCTCTGATTTGTTGGAGTGAAGTGGGGGATAGACAGATTACAGGTCCGGAGATTATACAAGAAACTACCGAGAAGATCATCCAAATTCAACAATGGTTGAAAACCGCCCAAAGTCGACAAAAGAGCTACGCTGACATTAAAAGAAAAGATATAGAATTTGAAATTGGAGAGATGGTCATGCTTAAAGTTGCACCTTGGAAAGGCGTTGTTCGATTTGGTAAACGAGGGAAATTAAATCCAAGGTATATTGGACCATTCAAGATTATTGATCGTGTCGGACCAGTAGCTTACCGACTTGAGTTACCTCAACAACTCGCAGCTGTACATAACACTTTCCACGTCTCGAATTTGAAGAAATGTTTTGCTAAAGAAGATCTCACTATTCCGTTAGTTGAAATCCAAATCAACGAAAAACTTCAATTCATCGAAGAACCCGTCGAAATAATGGATCGTGAGGTTAAAAGACTTAAGCAAAACAAGATACCAATTGTTAAGGTTCGATGGAATGCTCGTAGAGGACCCGAGTTCACCTGGGAGCGTGAAGATCAGATGAAGAAGAAATACCCGCTTCTATTTCCAGAAGATTCGTCAACACCTTCAACAGCTTAAAATTTCGGAACGAAATTTATTTAACGGGTAGGTACTGTAGTGACTCGAACTTTTCCATGTTTATATATATTAATTGAGATTGATATTTACATGATTAAATGTTTCCAACATGTTAAGCAATCAAACTTGTTAAGACTTGATTAATTGAAATATGTTTCATATAGACAATTGACCACCCAAGTTGACCGGTGATTCACGAACGTTAAAACTTGTAAAAACTATATGATGACATATATATGGATATATATATATAGTTAACATGATACTATGATAAGTAAACATATCATTAAGTATATTAACAATGAACTACATATGTAAAAACAAGACTACTAACTTAATGATTTTTAAACGAGACATATATGTAACGATTATCGTTGTAAAGACATTTAATGTATATATATCATATTAAGAGATATTCATACATGATAATATCATGATAATATAATAATTTAAAATCTCATTAGATATTATAAACATTGGGTTAACAACATTTAACAAGATCGTTAACCTAAAGGTTTCAAAACAACACTTACATGTAACGACTAACGATGACTTAACGACTCAGTTAAAATGTATATACATGTAGTGTTTTAATATGTATTTATACACTTTTGAAAGACTTCAATACACTTATCAAAATACTTCTACTTAACAAAAATGCTTACAATTACATCCTCGTTCAGTTTCATCAACAATTCTACTCGTATGCACCCGTATTCGTACTCGTACAATACACAGCTTTTAGATGTATGTACTATTGGTATATACACTCCAATTATCAGCTCTTAGCAGCCCATTTGAGTCACCTAACACATGTGGGAACCATCATTTGGCAACTAGCAT
This sequence comes from Rutidosis leptorrhynchoides, assembly GCF_046630445.1. Classification (NCBI taxonomy): domain Eukaryota; kingdom Viridiplantae; phylum Streptophyta; class Magnoliopsida; order Asterales; family Asteraceae; genus Rutidosis; species Rutidosis leptorrhynchoides. The sequence continues at coordinate 150,405,644 of NC_092339.1, forward strand.
GAAATATCTCATAAAATTACAAAAATATGAGTAATCATTCATGACTTATTTACATGAAAACAAAATTACATATCCTTTATATCTAATCCATACACCAATGACCAAAAACACCTACAAACACTTTCATTCTTCAATTTTCTTCATCTAATTGATCTCTCTCAAGTTCTATCTTCAATTTCTAAGTGTTCTTCATATATTCTACAAGTTCTAGTTACATAAAATCAAGAATACTTTCAAGTTTGCTAGCTCACTTCCAATCTTGTAAGGTGATCATCCAACCTCAAGAAATCTTTGTTTCTTATAGTAGGTTATCATTCTAATACAAGTTAATAATCATATTCAAACTTTGGTTCAATTTCTATAACTATAACAATCTTATTTCAAGTGATGATCTTACTTGAACTTGTTTTCGTGTCATGATTCTACTTCAAGAACTTCGAGCCATCCAAGGATCCGTTGAAGCTAGATCCATTTTTTTCTTTTCCAGTAGGTTTATCCAAGGAACTTAAGGTAGTAATGATGTTTATAACATCATTCGATTCATACATATAAAGCTATCTTATTCGAAGGTTTAAACTTGTAATCACTAGAACATAGTTTAGTTAATTCTAAACTTGTTCGCAAACAAAAGTTAATCCTTCTAACTTGACTTTTAAAATCAACTAAACACATGTTCTATATCTATATGATATGCTAACTTAATGATTTAAAACCTGGAAACACGAAAAACACCGTAAAACCAGATTTACGCCGTCGTAGTAACACCGCGGGCTGTTTTGGGTTAGTTAATTAAAAATTATGATAAACTTTGATTTAAAAGTTGCTATTCTGAGAAAATGATTTTTATTATGAACATGAAACTATATCCAAAAATTATGGTTAAACTCAAAGTGGAAGTATGTTTTCTAAAATGGTCATCTAGACGTCGTTCTTTCGACTGAAATGACTACCTTTACAAAAACGACTTGTAACTTATTTTTCTGACTATAAACCTATACTTTTTCTGTTTAGATTCATAAAATAGATTCAATATGAAACCATAGCAATTTGATTCACTCAAAACGGATTTAAAATGAAGAAGTTATGGGTAAAACAAGATTGGATAATTTTTCTCATTTTAGCTACGTGAAAATTGGTAACAAATCTATTCCAACCATAACTTAATCAACTTGTATTGTATATTATGTAATCTTGAGATACCATAGACACGTATACAATATTTCGACCTATCATGTCGACACATCTATATATATTTCGGAACAACCATAGACACTCTATATGTGAATGTTGGAGTTAGCTATACAGGGTTGAGGTTGATTCCAAAATATAAATAGTTTGAGTTGTGATCAATACTAAGATACGTATACACTGGGTTGTGGATTGATTCAAGATAATATTTATCGATTTATTTCTGTACATCTAACTGTGGACAACTAGTTGTAGGTTACTAACGAGGACAGCTGACTTAATAAACTTAAAACATCAAAATGTATTAAAAGTGTTGTAAATATATTTTGAACATACTTTGATATATATGTACATATTTGTTATAGGTTCGTGAATCGACCAGTGGCCAAGTCTTACTTCCCGACGAAGTAAAAATCTGTGAAAGTGAGTTATAGTCCCACTTTTAAAATCTAATATTTTTGGGATGAGAATACATGTAGGTTTTATAAATGATTTACAAAATAGACACAAGTACGTGAAACTACATTCTATGGTTGAATTATCGAAATCGAATATGCCCCTTTTTATTAAAGTCTGGTAATCTAAGAATTAGGGAACAGACACCCTAATTGACGCGAATCCTAAAGATAGATCTATTGGGCCTAACAAACCCCATCCAAAGTACCGGATGCTTTAGTACTTCAAAATTTATATCATATCCGAAGGGTGTCCCGGAATGATGGGGATATTCTTATATATGCATCTTGTTAATGTCGGTTACCAGGTGTTCACCATATGAATGATTTTTATCTCTATGTATGGGATGTGTATTGAAATATGAAATCTTGTGGTCTATTATTATGATTTGATATATAAAGGTTAAACCTATAACTCACCAACATTTTTGTTGACGTTTTAAGCATGTTTATTCTCAGGTGATTATTAAGAGCTTCCGCTGTCGCATACTTAAATAAGGACGAGATTTGGAGTCCATGCTTGTATGATATTGTGTAAAAACTGCATTCAAGAAACTTATTTTGTTGTAACATATTTGTATTGTAAACCATTATGTAATGGTCGTGTGTAAACAGGATATTTTAGATTATCATTATTTGATAATCTACGTAAAGCTTTTTAAAACCTTTATCTATGAAATAAAGGTTATGGTTTGTTTTAAAAATGAATGCAGTCTTTGAAAAACGTCTCATATAGAGGTCAAAACCTCGCAACGAAATCAATTAATATGGAACATTTTTAATCAATAAGAACGGGACATTTCATAACTAATTCATATTTTATCTCTGAATGCAGAGTACAAACTTTCTAGACTGCATAAAACTGACCCTAGAGGCCTTTATTTATAGTTTCTAAAACCGCCAACCCAAGCCGGCAGCTTGGATGGGAAGCCGGTGGCTTCCCTTGACTTGGATTGGGGCCTACGTAAAAATTGAACTTGAAGCATACGTCGTATCTTTCCGTATCACTTAAGTCGGCAGCTTCAGTGTAAAGCTGGCGACTTGACTTCTTTCGAATCAAGGTGAGAATATCTTCCATATTTAGCTTGAACTTGGCCAACACGAAGGCTAAATCGTGTGAATTAAGTCGGCGGCTTCAGTGAGAAGCTGGCGGCTTGGCTGTATTTTACTTGGTTGCCAAGTTCTTCAATTTCTGCGATCAAAACTGGAACATGGAAGGGAAGCTGGCGGCTTCAGTGCCTTCATGCCGGCGGCTTCATCCAGTTTTCTGCATTTTTTTTTACTGTTTTTGCTCCTGTTTGATAGATAACTTCAACAAAATATTAGAAATACCTATTTTCCCTTTTTTTACCCGTTTTAGTGTGTTTTAGTATTAAAATAACTTTAAAATATCAAGATAACTCCTTAAAATGTTATCAAAATACTGTATAATTTAGGATTTATCAGTGCGGATTTAAAATGAGATGACCAAAGGTTTTAGTTAGATATTCCTGGGTATGTGGAGTATGCAGTCGGGTTTGAGCTTATCTCACTAAGGAAATTGGTTGACAAAGGGTGTCAGATAGAACACGTTCAAATACGTCAAAGCCGTTATTGAGTGTGAAGATTAGAACAAAGAAATCAAGATCTCAATGGGATCACATTGATCCAAGTGGGATATTTTTCTTGGATATGAGCATAAATTTTGATCCTAATGGGATTGCAATGATCAAAGTGTGATCGGCCTGACTTGGAGGCCAAGTTGGAAATCTGAATTTTGAGTTTATTTTTGGTATTCCATTTGGTTTCTACCTTCTAGGCTTCCTACATAATGTAACCCGAACCTCGTGTAATTGTGGGAACAAAATAATAAGAAAATCTCACTTGAGGACGGATCTGTGGCCTTAATACCAGAATTGGATCTAGTTTTGGATCACCTTCAAATCCACACAAACACTCTCATCCATTCTTAGAGAGAGAGAGATTTCTAGAGAGGAAGCTTGATTTGGGGAAGAAGAAGCTCGTTTCGGGTGAAAGCTCAAGTGTTAATGTTGTTCATCTCGTTCTTGGCTACGTTTTAGTTGTAGTGGTAAGCTCCAACTCCGAATTTATTTGTAAGGTTCTTGTTCATGTTTAGGGTTTGAGATTGTTAGGGTTCTAAACCCCATTTCTCATGAAAATGGGTGTTTTGTTGTGTTGCTAGTGTAAGTAAACCCGACTATTGTGGGTTTAGGGTTTGATGACGAATTTGGAAGTATTTGTCATGGTTTGGGTGTTAATTCACTAGGTTGTAAGTGCGTTGGTGTTTTTGATGTTCATAAGAACATGTTTGTTGGTCAAATGGGTGTTAACCTTGATTTGGTGTTAAACTAAGTCATGGGTCAAGATTTGATGAATCGAGTACATAAATGTTTGATTTAGGTGTAAATTGGTGTTTTGAAATTATAATCACTAGTCGTTGGTGATTTTGGGCGTTTTCGGGACTTATGTCAAAATGGGTGAATTGAATTGGGTCAAATTGATGACGACACTAATTTTGGATTAAATGAATGATAAACACTTTTGTTAAGTACTAAATGGCGTTTGGAATGATTACTACTTGAGTAGTAATTTAGTGTTAAGACCTAGGTTGGTTTAAATGGTGATATGTATAATTTAGGTTAAATTGTACTTGTTTGATGGGTCGGAATTTCCACCTGTAGTGACATATGGGTTGAGCTCATTAGGAGATAAATAGGCGGGGTCAAACGAGCAAGGTGAGATCCCTCGACTATGGGATGTTTGTGTTGGGTTCTCCTTTAGAGAATGGCTATTTATGTGTATCTTGTACCTATGTGTGATATAGGTGGTTACTTGCTCAGATTTGAGGACGGAGATCATGTTATACATGACTTGTGCGGGCATCCCAAGGTGAGTGGAATAATTATATATGTATGTATATGATTTATTTTCTTGTAGGGTATGGGTTAAAGTTCGATGTTGACGATACCATATCCTAGAGTATATTGTTTGTTCATTTTGATGAGGGTTTAAGTTCGATGTTGACGATACCTCATGTATGGATTTAAAGTTCGATGTTGACGAAGTCATACCACTATTGTAGTGACATCGAATGAGGGCTTAAAGTTCGATGTTGGCGATACCTCATATGTGGGTTTTAAGTTCGATGTTGACGATACCACATTAATTCATTTGATGAGGGCTTAAAGTTCGATGTTGGCGATACCTCATATGTGGGTTTTAAGTTCGATGTTGACGATACCACATTAATTCATTTGATAAGGGCTTAAAGTTCGATGTTGGCGATACCTCATACGTGGGTTTTAAGTTCGATGTTGACGATACCACATTAATTGGGACGGATGGGATTTAAGTTCGATGTTAACGATACCATTCGTAGGGCTAGCCTTGAAATCTTGAATACTTATGGATGTTGTGAACATCAATGTTTATTTGTGTTGTAATGTAGCATATTATATTGTTCGGATTTTATGCTATTGTTGTGCTAGCTTGCGGTATTGGAAATTTAGCGTTATACTTTGCAATGGTATGCTATTTAAACTGCTAGCGTGTATGAGGTAAATTGTGTAAATGATTGCAAGTAAGTAGGTCATATATGGATGTGCATAATTATTTCATTTCACTAAGCTTTTAGCTTACCCCTCTCGTTGTTTACTTTTTACAGGTATTGTGTTATGAAGCTAGCTAGTTGTTAGACTAGTTGCTTAGGAGAGCTTGGGCTCGATGGAGTAGCTTTTGGATATGCGGACACGGATTGGGGATTTGGTAGTCCCCGGGATTATGCTCTTGGTATTGGGTTGGGTTATAGAGTCCTAACTCGTCTAAATGTAAATTGGGATTGAAACTTGTATTTTGTACGAAAGTCATAAAACGGCCGATGTGGGCCCGGCGTCATAAAACTCGTTTTATTACTGGAACCTGTTAGTTTTATCTAATATTAAATGTTGTGAAAAGCGTTTCGTCTAAAAGTGTCGGGAAGTGGGAGACCTTTAAATGAAAATTCGAAAAATTAGACAACAAGCTGTCAGGCCTTGTGCGCGTCGCGCACATAGGGGGCTGCGTGCCGCGCACCCTACTGCTTATATAAAAAAAATCTTTTACTGCGTATTCGGTTGTATAACGGGTTGAGTCGTTGCAAGTGGTATCAAAGCATAGTCTAAGGGAATTAGGTGACCTTGGAATAGGTGCCTAGTCTTAGACTTATTGACGTTTATGCATTATATGCGGGACTTGTAGGAATATGGGTCAGACTAAGATTTGAAAGTGCCTAATGTAAGTAGGTGAACCTGGACATAGTCACCGAGGTTGTAGGTTGACTTGTTGTTGCGGTGTACTTGTGTACTTTTATTATTATATTGTATATAGGTGTGTGTGTGTGTGTATATATATATATATATACAGTTATCTATTTGGTGCGGTGACCTAGGGATGAATCTATTGGAAGAGATTCGAATGTTTGGCGGCTTTGAGTGATCAAGTTCACGGTAAGGACATTGGTCATTCGGGTACCGCGACTTATCGCGTGTTATTTGGTGTGAATGTTGCGTCAGTCCGAGTAAAGTACTTTGCGTGACCATGTGAAAATGGTAAGGTACGCATTTGTAATAGTGACCGATCACCATTATTACGAAAGTGTATCTTGACATCAATCATGATATGACGAGTACCGAACGGAGGAAATGTGGCTTGGTTGGGGTAGATTCGGGATGAATTAGGAATCGTTTATTGGTTCCTAGGATATAGTTGTCTCGGATGATGTTCTTGTAGACACATCGGGTTCGTTGTTAGTCGAGAAGTGTTATGGTGGTTTTGGTTAGTTAAGTGAGTGAGCAAACTCACGAGTTCGACGCGTACTTAGTCACCCTACGTAGTGGGTAAATTATTGAGATTGTCATTGGTTGTAGTTACCCATCGTAACTAGGATAACCGATTAGTGTATGTGTGTGCGACGAGGACTTAAATCCTGTAATGGGACGTAACAAGTCTAAGATGGTAGAATTGGGGTTACACTCCGTAGATTGTGTGGTTAGAGAATCGCGTAAGGATTCTAGTTATGAGTTGTCTTGGAATTTGCGAATCGAGGAGTCTTCGAATCATTAAACTCATGGGAGTGAGATCCGTATGACAATTGTTGCATTAGTGTGTTATGGATTATAGGGTAACATTCCTAACGGAATATCCCTTGTTGTAGTGGTTGTGTCGATATTCGGAAGGGTGTAAGACTTGGTGTTCCATGCACCTCTTAGTGTTAGACTTTGGCCTTGTGGAAATTACGGGTAGCGTGTGAACGGTAGAAACTTTCGATAAGACAATAAACCGTAAGGTCTTTCGGGAAGGTATGACTTCAGGTCATTATTATGAGAGGTAGGTGACGTCGGGTGTATGGAACCCAAAGATCGAGTTTCTAAATCTCGATAGGTTGCGGTGGGAGTGTGCATGACACGGCGTCAGGTGCCTTTTTATACCTGCTAGTGTAATGTTCAACTCCGGTGATGGTGTGATCACTTTGTGCTTAGGGTGCCCGTGGGATACCCTTGGAAGCATCGAAGGTTATAATAGTGATCGACGAGTGATAGTAACTCGACGGTTGCAAAAGTTGAAGTTTAAGAGCATTACGGTAAATACTTCTTATGAAGTGACGGGTGAGCGAAGCTTGTTGCTCTTAAGTGATAGACGGGTAAAGATGACCGGTGAGTCAGTGATGGACTTAATGGTCGGTAAGGCCGAAGGTTATGATGAAGTGTTGATGTTGCGGTCGATGCAATTATTGTGTCGGGTTGGTCACTCTTCTCCATGAGAGTGAGCAATTGTAAATAAAGGTTCATTGCGGGGAAGGTCAGGTGATTTAAACCTTCGAATAAGATAGCTTTATATGTATGAATCGAATGATGTTATGTGACGATCGCTCCAAATCCATATGGACGAACACGTCATTCATCGATTTCATTGCGAGGTATTTGACCTCTATATGATACGTTTTGTAAACATTGCATTCTTTTGAAAAGGCACACCATAAATGTATATTTAAATCAAAGGTTTTCGATATCTAATGATTTCTACATATAGACAATCACCGTAAATAATAGTTTACAATATTACTTCCATTGACAATGCAGTCAAAATAAGATACATGGTGATGATTTGGTAAATGCAACGTTTCCTTGATAAATATGCCATGTAAGACTCCATGCACATAGCTTGTCTAACATATAAGCAAACAGCGGAAGACTTCTAGGAACCTGAGAATAAACATGCTAACAAGTGTCAACACAAAGGTTGGTGAGTTCATAGTTTTAGTGTTTCGCATAATCTGTATATAAAGGTGGATCACAAGATTTCAGTTGTTCAATCCAGAAACGTTTATTAAAATATTCTACGAAATTGAGCACCTTGGTAACTAAACTTAACGTATATATAATTTGTACCCTTTGTATAATCATCTTAATAATACACGCAAACCAACGTGTACGCTTCTCAAATAGCATACGTCCGTTAAAAGGCTAGTGCTCTAGCTCGGACGGGGATATCAAGCCCTATGGATCCATATACTACTACTCGCGCCCACCAGTTCTTATAACCGGCAGCTACTAGTTACCAAAGCTAAGGGATTTTTGGTTCAAACTCAGTATAGAATTTAGTATGTACTTGTGTCCATTGTTTTTAAAATAAAATGCATGTATTCTCAGCCCAAAAATATAGATTGCAAAATCAATTAAAAAGGGAGCAAATGAAACTCACACATATAAATATTGTATATCGGTTAATAAAGCATTTGCATGTATTCTCAGCCCAAAAATGTAGAGAGTAAAAGGGATCTTATGAAACTCACCTTAGCCGCATAAAAAGTCGTTCACCAAAATGTGACCGAAACTCGGATTACCAAATAACCGTAGATCTCAACCTAGAGAACATATGTTGGTCAATAATTGTTTATCAAGCTAGGTCAGGTCATAGTGTATCACAATCCTAATGCTCGATATCGACATACAATAGTTATCAAAAGTTATTTTAAAAAGTCAATCTGACTCCATACAATAGTTGAATGATCATGGCAATCGAATCATTTTAATATTTCACATAGTTTTCCAATTCTTGTAAAATTAAACTATAGTTTTTATAAGGCTTTAAAATATGATAAAACAATCAGTTTTGACAATTGTTCAATAAAACGAGACGTGCCTTATATAAGATTTCAGTTACTCGTTTGGTAATATTTAAAAATCCATTTTATCAATCTCGTAAACAAGTTGTTTATATCTTAATTGCAGATTCAAAAGCAATTTCAATTAACGTCAATCATAATTCAGTTGATCATATCTTTTAATCCGTTCATCGAAGCTATTCGATATCTAAATGAAAAGTTATTGATTTTTCGCCAGCTTTCCAAAAACATGTATATCATATACCTTTTACCAGTAATATATGTATTTAATTCGTGATTCATTATAACTGTTTAACGACGAAATTTAGCATACAAGCATGTATAAATATATATACTCGAGCACTGGACATGGATACACAATTAATATATAAAAGATAAAATATGAGTGCTTACGTATCAATATTGAGATTCAATATTGTAGGAAAGTACGTAAACGTAACGGAGATGATAAACACTAGGTTTGACTTTACGAGCATAATCCCCAAATCATACCCATAACCTCCATAGCTATAACTCATAATTTCCTTAGCTCTATCCCGCTCGAAAAACCATTTTGAAAGTGACAAGCTCATGACCTCGTCGTAGTATTTTATGTATAATATTACTAAAAATATTAAGATTAATAATAATAATAATAATAATAATCTTAATAATATAATAATAATAATAATAATAATAATAATAATAATAATTAATATAAATAATAAATAATAATAATATTACACATGGAGTAATATATGTGTAAGAACTCGAGCAGAAACTGGACTTTTATAGGCAACTTTTTGAAATCTGATGCCCATGCGATCGCATGGGTTTTTAGTGTATTTGCCATGCGATCGCATGGCCGCCTGATCCAGCTCAAAATGTTTTTGTTTTCTTGTTTGTGCATAATTAATTATATATTATATTAAATTCATGTGCATAGTTGACTTGTAATTTTCGTTCCGATGACCCGTACGTTGTCACTCGACTTATGTCCCGGTTCCGGTTTCTCGAACGCATTTTTGTACGCTTAGAAAACTCGCAATTTACGTTTTGTGACTCGTACCTTTGTCAAAATATAGTCTTAAATTATCAATAAACTATATCATTCAAAGTGTATCTTAAACTTTCGAGTGTTTTGGTCATTTACTTCTATAAATCATTGTCTCGCTATTTGTTGATATATATATATATAATAACAAATCGTTTTATGACCAAGTTAATATATATTTTCAACATTCATAAACACGTTTTAAATATACGTCGCAAGTTATTCATACAATTAATATTCTAACTTATCATATATATTCAAATAAATATTTAAACCAATAAGTTTAATGTACGGTATTAAACAATTAAAACTTTATTACGTTTTCAAGTTATAGTATATATATGTATCTATTTACATGTAATGGTTCACGAATCGTTGAGAACAACCGAAGGGTACTTGAATAGTTCAAAAATTTTGAGATTCGGTTTTACAGACTTTGCTTATCATGTCGGAAACGTTAAATCATTTAAAGATAAAGTTTAAATTTGGTCAGAAATTTCTGGGTCATCACAGTACCTACCCGTTAAAGAAATTTCGTCCCGAAATTTGAGTGAGGTTGTCATGGCTAACAATAAAAATGTTTTTATGACGAATATGAGTCGATAAATAGAGTTTTATCACCGTTGAATAATATGGATAAAACAATCCAATTACTTGAAGCGTATGAGAGAAGCCGTCGTAATAAAGTGAAATGGAGAATAGAGATTCATCTTAACTTTTGACGTATTAACGATTGATTTTCGGAATTTAAGGAATAGAAAATCTTCATAATCTATATAAGATTTGATTCTTCGGAATTTGTGGAAATTAGGATTTTCTTTGATTAAATGCGTAATCTGCCTCGATTGCTATGTCTGATATTTCGCTATAAATTGACCTCTTCCGTTTCATTTCTGTCACCACTCCTACATCTTCTTTCTTATTTCATACATCCCAATAGATTATGAAAATGCTTAATCCAGTTCTGATTCTTGATATTTTCTTGGCTATCGATCCTTCATTCTTCTTTTTCATCTACCACCAGAGGAGGTTATTTTCTTCTACTATTACCTTGGGGTTATAGTGTTTTTCATTCTCCCGTGTCTTTATATTGCTATACGCATTGATATACACGGTTTGTAATTTCATGTTTGTTATCGGGCTTTATATCTCCCCTTATATTTCAATGTCCCTACTTCTGTCTTCTATAATCATTGTCATTCATGGTTAATACTCCCTCTTATTTGCTGCGATTTATACTCCAATTTCTATTTCGGAGCTTTGTCCCTTCGTTTCTTCTTCTTGCAATTAGGCATCTCTTGTAATGGTCCAGAATTCGTAGTTATGGAGTTTTGGATAAACATAGTTAATGTTCTAAGAAAGAAACTGTAATGCCACAATCTGACTTGTCAAATTACCAGAATATTCGGAAAAGACCGAATCACCAAGAAATATATTTTCTTGATATATTTAGAGATTATATGGAATGAAAGAGTTATGTAACATGGTTTATGATGAGAGTGGGATCTGTGAACCTTTATCAAGTTCCATTAGAAACTCAGCATGACTTACTGTAATATAATCACGTTGATCAAGTGTCATTATATTATACTAACTCATGCTTCAATTCCCAACATTACTTTAAAACATCTATTTTTTGAATTTTTCAGATTTTAGAAACTAAAATAGTTTCTTTTATGATGTAACAAAGATAGCGCGAAGAGATGAATGATTTCAGATAAGAATGGTTATAAAAAAAATATCTTCAGAAATATGGAGGATATTTATAATGGAAGATACGATGATATCTTAGAATATTTAAGATAAGATGATGATGAAGAATATTGTCCGCAAAGGTTTTAGAGTAAGGAGCAAGGTATTTGCTAAGGATTTCAGCAGACACTGAATCATTTGTATTCTTTGAAGGTAGATTTCGTTTTTGTGATTTGTCCACAGCCTCCTTCATGGTCTCCTCAATCCGTTTTCCAGTTCCAAACCTTCTCTTTTCTCAGCTTTACCACCATACTATTCTTTATCATCAAACTTTTGACTGTTAAGGTCGTTTACAGTTTTTGCTGCTTCATCAGCATTTTTCCAAAATAAGGAGAACTAGTTTCGTAGTTTGGGGTGTTTTTTAGAAACTTCACATTCGAAGTATGTAAGTCTAGAAGACAGATGTTATCTATATATAACTGTTGTCGTAGAAAATGCTGCGAGATTCAAAATACTGATTGCTAATTCTCGGTGGTTGGTATGGCATTTATTGTTACAAGATGTGGATGAGTACATGATAGGGTTTCAATGAGTATAAGGATTTTTCGAAAGGTCAAGGATTAATAAAGTTGTTGATAAATTTACTGCTAATGTGGTAGAACATGAAAGGTTCCCCGGTAACAAGAACGTATATGTCAAGGTTATAATAAGGCTAATCTGAAAAGTCGAAGTTGACTAGTTGGAAGTGTGATAAAACTGGATACTTTGAAAAGGGATTGCAAGATTATTTTCGGTAAAAACAACGCTAAAGGATCTTGCAAAGTTTTGAAGTCAAAGTATAGCTTTGAAAGATGTAGAGATCTAAGAATGATGTTACTAGTTCAGAGTTATGACTTGGATTCTGTTCTGTCAGAATATGTAATCAAATTTGGATGAGGATGATTGCTTTGATTTTTATAAAAGAATATATATTGTTGTGAAAGTAGTGAGTATTGTTGATGATTTGTTGAATCAGAATCGAAGATGTAACATATTAATTGTGAATTTATATATCTCTCGCGTATTACCTACCCGTTAAAATATTCTCACCATTAACAGTTTGTATAAAAGAATTTTCTTAATTACAATCATCATGAAAATATACCTACATATATATTTTCCTTAGATGTAATCATGGATTTAATGAGTTAACATAATATTAATCTCATCTGGTTTTTGACTAGGACTAGAATATATAATCTCTAAAACTTTTAAAAACTACATATTCTCTGCAAAATATTTCTTCGATGAAGTTATGAATCAATACTTCATCGTTTGTTGTTGTTGGTATTCCTTGGTATCTATGGTGCGTATGACGTTGATGTTCAAGGTACATATTGTGATGTTGAGGCTTGCGGTGCGGATGTTGTTGGTGGTGGTAATGGTACTGTTGGTGTTGTTGTCGGTGGTATTGTTGATGCCGGTGATTCTGCTGGTGCTTATAACCTTTGCACCATATTCTCCAAAGCCACTACCCGAGTGCGAAGCTCGTTGACTTCTTCTACTACACCGGGATGATTGCCGGTTCGGATGAGCGGATGAATAAGATTCAGAATTTGAGATAGTATATTATCGTGACGAGATACTCTGGAAATGAGAGAGAAAATAGTGCCTCGAACAGGTTCGCCGGTAAGTGCTTCAGGTTCTTCGCCAAGAGGGAAATGTGGTGAATGGAAGGGATCACCTTCTTCTTGTCTCCAATGACTAAGCAGGCTATGAACCCATCCCCAATTCATCCAGAATAGGTGATGGCTGATTGGTTGATCCATTCCGGTTACACTGTCTTCGGAATTCAGGTGAATATCCATATCGGAATAGCTGTCAAAGTTTAAGGAATTTGACTAGATACGGGATCCATCTTGTATAATTAGGGAGATGATTTTTGATATGAATTATATTATAGAATTTAGTTTGGTATTCTTCAATACATAATTTACATATGTATATATAATACCAAATTCCATAAATCACGGAGAAATTTTCGAAAGATGTCAGGAAAAGTTTACAGTAACAGATACGCTAAGATATGAATTTTTGTCTATACACTATTTATGCAATAAATGCAGGAAAATGTGTCTAGACTTAAGAATGATAAGCATGTAATATCCGACAAGAAATGATAAGCAAAACTTTTAACATGCATACACGGTCGAAGTCCAGACTTACTAATGCATCCTAACAACTATCAGTTAGACACACTCGTGCAAGACCTGGTTCACTAGGACCAACGCTCTGATACCAACTGTGACGATCGCTCCAAATCCATATGGACGAACACGTCATTCATCGATTTCATTGCGAGGTATTTGACCTCTATATGATACGTTTTGTAAACATTGCATTCTTTTGAAAAGGCACACCATAAATGTATATTTAAATCAAAGGTTTTCGATATCTAATGATTTCTACATATAGACAATCACCGTAAATAATAGTTTACAATATTACTTCCATTGACAATGCAGTCAAAATAAGATACATGGTGATGATTTGGTGAATGCAACGTTTCCTTGATAAATATGACATGTAAGACTCCATGCACATAGCTTGTCTAACATATAAGCAAACAGCGGAAGACTTCTAGGAACCTGAGAATAAACATGCTAACAAGTGTCAACACAAAGGTTGGTGAGTTCATAGTTTTAGTGTTTCGCATAATCTGTATATAAAGGTAGATCACAAGATTTCAGTTGTTCAATCCAGAAACGTTTATCAAAATATTCTACGAAATTGAGCACCCTGGTAACTAAACTTAACGTATATATAATTTGTACCCTTTGTATAATCATCTTAATAATACACGCAAACCAACGTGTACGCTTCTCAAATAGCATACGTCCGTTAAAAGGCTAGTGCTCTAGCTCGGACGGGGATATCAAGCCCTATGGATCCATATACTACTACTCGCGCCCACCAGTTCTTATAACCGGCAGCTACTAGTTACCAAAGCTAAGGGATTTTTGGTTCAAACTCAGTATAGAATTTAGTATGTACTTGTGTCCATTGTTTTTAAAATAAAATGCATGTATTCTCAGCCCAAAAATATAGATTGCAAAATCAATTAAAAAGGGAGCAAATGAAACTCACACATATAAATATTGTATATCGGTTAATAAAGCATTTGCATGTATTCTCAGCCCAAAAATGTAGAGAGTAAAAGGGATCTTATGAAACTCACCTTAGCCGCATAAAAAGTCGTTCACCAAAATGTGACCGAAACTCGGATTACCAAATAACCGTAGATCTCAACCTAGAGAACATATGTTGGTCAATAATTGTTTATCAAGCTAGGTCAGGTCATAGTGTATCACAATCCTAATGCTCGAGATCGACATACAATAGTTATCAAAAGTTATTTCAAAAAGTCAATCTGACTCCATACAATAGTTGAATGATCATGGCAATCGAATCATTTTAATATTTCACATAGTTTTCCAATTCTTGTAAAATTAAACTATAGTTTTTATAAGGCTTTAAAATATGATAAAACAATCAGTTTTGACAATTGTTCAATAAAACGAGACGTGCCTTATATAAGATTTCAGTTACTCGTTTGGTAATATTTAAAAATCCATTTTATCAATCTCGTAAACAAGTTGTTTATATCTTAATTGCAGATTCAAAAGCAATTTCAATTAACGTCAATCATAATTCAGTTGATCATATCTTTTAATCCGTTCATCGAAGCTATTCGATATCTAAATGAAAAGTTATTGATTTTTCGCCAGCTTTCCAAAAACATGTATATCATATACCTTTTACCAGTAATATATGTATTTAATTCGTGATTCATTATAACTGTTTAACGACGAAATTTAGCATACAAGCATGTATAAATATATATACTCGAGCACTGGACATGGATACACAATTAATATATAAAAGATAAAATATGAGTGCTTACGTATCAATATTGAGATTCAATATTGTAGGAAAGTACGTAAACGTAACGGAGATGATAAACACTAGGTTTGACTTTACGAGCATAATCCCCAAATCATACCCATAACCTCCATAGCTATAACTCATAATTTCCTTAGCTCTATCCCGCTCGAAAAACCATTTTGAAAGTGACAAGCTCATGACCTCGTCGTAGTATTTTATGTATAATATTACTAAAAATATTAAGATTAATAATAATAATAATCTTAATAATATAATAATAATAATAATAATAATAATAATAATAATAATAATAATAATAATTAATATAAATAATAAATAATAATAATATTACACATGGAGTAATATATGTGTAAGAACTCGAGCAGAAACTGGACTTTTATAGGCAACTTTTTGAAATCTGATGCCCATGCGATCGCATGGGTTTTTAGTGTATTTGCCATGCGATCGCATGGCCGCCTGATCCAGCTCAAAATGTTTTTGTTTTCTTGTTTGTGCATAATTAATTATATATTATATTAAATTCATGTGCATAGTTGACTTGTAATTTTCGTTCCGATGACCCGTACGTTGTCACTCGACTTATGTCCCGGTTCCGGTTTCTCGAACGCATTTTTGTACGCTTAGAAAACTCGCAATTTACGTTTTGTGACTCGTACCTTTGTCAAAATATAGTCTTAAATTATCAATAAACTATATCATTCAAAGTGTATCTTAAACTTTCGAGTGTTTTGGTCATTTACTTCTATAAATCATTGTCTCGCTATTTGTTGATATATATATATATAATAACAAATCGTTTTATGACCAAGTTAATATATATTTTCAACATTCATAAACACGTTTTAAATATACGTCGCAAGTTATTCATACAATTAATATTCTAACTTATCATATATATTCAAATAAATATTTAAACCAATAAGTTTAATGTACGGTATTAACAATTAAAACTTTATTACATTTTCAAGTTATAGTATATATATGTATCTATTTACATGTAATGGTTCACGAATCGTTGAGAACAACCGAAGGGTACTTGAATAGTTCAAAAATTTTGAGATTCGGTTTTACAGACTTTGCTTATCGTGTCGGAAACGTTAAATCATTTAAAGATAAAGTTTAAATTTGGTCAGAAATTTCTGGGTCATCACAGTACCTACCCGTTAAAGAAATTTCGTCCCGAAATTTGAGTGAGGTTGTCATGGCTAACAATAAAAATGTTTTTATGACGAATATGAGTCGATAAATAGAGTTTTATCACCGTTGAATAATATGGATAAAACAATCCAATTACTTGAAGTGTATGAGAGAAGCCGTCGTAATAAAGTGAAATGGAGAATAGAGATTCATCTTAACTTTTGACGTATTAACGATTGATTTTCGGAATTTAAGGAATAGAAAATCTTCATAATCTATATAAGATTTGATTCTTCGGAATTTGTGGAAATTAGGATTTTCTTTGATTAAATGCGTAATCTGCCTCGATTGCTATGTCTAATATTTCGCTATAAATTGACCTCTTCCGTTTCATTTCTTTCACCACTCCTACATCTTCTTTCTTATTTCATACATCCCAATAGATTATGAAAATGCTTAATCCAGTTCTGATTCTTGATATTTTCTTGGCTATCGATCCTTCATTCTTCTTTTTCATCTGCCACCAGAGGAGGTTATTTTCTTCTACTATTACCTTGGGGTTATAGTGTTTTTCATTCTCCCGTGTCTTTATATTGCTATACGCATTGATATACACGGTTTGTAATTTCATGTTTGTTATCGGGCTTTATATCTCCCCTTATATTTCAATGTCCCTACTTCTGTCTTCTATAATCATTGTCATTCATGGTTAATACTCCCTCTTATTTGCTGCGATTTATACTCCAATTTCTATTTCGGAGCTTTGTCCCTTCGTTTCTTCTTCTTGCGATTAGGCATCTCTTGTAATGGTCCAGAATTCGTAGTTATGGAGTTTTGGATAAACATAGTTAATGTTCTAAGAAAGAAACTGTAATGGCACAATCTGACTTGTCAAATTACCAGAATATCCGGAAAAGACCGAATCATCAAGAAATATATTTTCTTGATATATTTAGAGATTATATGGAATGAAAGAGTTATGTAACATGGTTTATGATGAGAGTGGGATCTGTGAACCTTTATCAAGTTCCATTAGAAACTCAGCATGACTTACTGTAATATAATCACGTTGATCAAGTGTCATTATATTATACTAACTCATGCTTCAATTCCCAACATTACTTTAAAACATCTATTTTTCGAATTTTTCAGATTTTAGAAACTAAAATAGTTTCTTTTATGATGTAACAAAGATAGCGCGAAGAGATGAATGATTTCAGATAAGAATGGTTATAAAAAAAATATCTTCAGAAATATGGAGGATATTTATAATGGAAGATACGATAATATCTTAGAATATTTAAGATAAGATGATGATGAAGAATATTGTCCGCAAAGGTTTTAGAGTAAGGAGCAAGGTATTTGCTAAGGATTTCAGCAGACACTGAATCATTTGTATTCTTTGAAGGTAGATTTCGATTTTGTGATTTATCCACAGTCTCCTTCATGGTCTGCTCAATCCGTTTTCCAGTTCCAAACCTTCTCTTTTCTCAGCTTTACCACCATACTATTCTTTATCATCAAACTTTTGACTGTTAAGGTCGTTTACAGTTTTTGCTGCTTCATCAGCATTTTTCCAAAATAAGGAGAACTAGTTTCGTAGTTTGGGGTGTTTTTCAGAAACTTCACATTCGAAGTATGTAAGTCTAGAAGACAGATGTTATCTATATATAACTGTTGTCGTAGAAAATGCTGCGAGATTCAAAATACTGATTGCTAATTCTCGGTGGTTGGTATGGCATTTATTGTTACAAGATGTGGATGAGTACATGATAGGGTTTCAATGAGTATAAGGATTTTTCGAAAGGTCAAGGATTAATAAAGTTGTTGATAAATTTACTGCTAATGTGGTAGAACATGAAAGGTTCCCCGGTAACAAGAACGTATATGTCAAGGTTATAATAAGGCTAATCTGAAAAGTCGAAGTTGACTAGTTGGAAGTGTGATAAAACTGGATATTTTGAAAAGGGATTTCAAGATTATTTTCGGTAAAAACAACGCTAAAGGATCTTGCAAAGTTTTGAAGTCAAAGTATAGCTTTGAAAGATGTAGAGATCTAAGAATGATGTTACTAGTTCAGAGTTATGACTTGGATTCTGTTCTGTCAGAATATGTAATCAAATTTGGATGAGGATGATTGCTTTGATTTTTATAAAAGAATATATATTGTTGTGAAAGTAGTGAGTATAGTTGATGATTTGTTGAATCAGAATCGAAGAATGTAACATATTAATTGTGAATTTATATATCTCTCGCGTATTACCTACCCGTTAAAATATTCTCACCATTAACAGTTTGTATAAAAGAATTTTCTTAATTACAATCTTCATGAAAATATACCTACATATATATTTTCCTTAGATGTAATCATGGATTTAATGAGTTAACATAATATTAATCTCATCTGGTTTTTGACTAGGACTAGAATATATAATCTCTAAAACTTTTACAAACTACATATTCTCTGCAAAATATTTCTTCGATGAAGTTATGAATCAATACTTCATCGTTTGTTGTTGTTGGTATTCCTTGGTATCTATGGTGCGTATGACGTTGATGTTCAAGGTACATATTGTGATGTTGAGGCTTGCGGTGCGGATGTTGTTGGTGGTGGTAATGGTACTGTTGGTGTTGTTGTCGGTGGTATTGTTGATACCGGTGATTCTGCTGGTGCTTATAACCTTTGCACCATATTCTCCAAAGCCACTACCCGAGTGCGAAGCACGTTGACTTCTTCTACTATACTGGGATGATTGTCGGTTCGGACGAGCGGATGAATAAGATTCAGAATTTGAGATAGTATATTATCGTGACGAGATACTCTGAAAATGAGAGAGAAAATAGTGCCTCGAACAGGTTCGCCGGTAAGTGCTTCAGGTTCTTCGCCAAGAGGGAAATGTGGTGAATGGAAGGGATCACCTTCTTCTTGTCTCCAATGACTAAGCAGGCTATGAACCCATCCCTAATTCATCCAGAATAGGTGATGGCTGATTGGTTGATCCATTCCGGTTACACTGTCTTCGGAATTCAGGTGAATATCCATATCGGAATAGCTGTCAAAGTTTAAGGAATTTGACTAGATACGGGATCCATCTTGTATAATTAGGGAGATGATTTTTGATATGAATTATATTATAGAATTTAGTTTGGTATTCTTCAATACATAATTTACATATGTATATATAATACCAAATTCCATAAATCACGGAGAAATTTTCGGAAGATGTCAGGAAAAGTTTACAGTAACAGATACGCTAAGATATGAATTTTTGTCTATACACTATTTATGCAATAAATGCAGGAAAACGTGTCTAGACTTAAGAATGATAAGCATGTAATATCCAACAAGAAATGATAAGCAAAACTTTTAACATGCAGACACGGTCGAAGTCCAGACTTACTAATGCATCCTAACAACTATCAGTTAGACACACTCGTGCAAGACCTGGTTCACTAGGACCAACGCTCTGATACCAACTGTGACGATCGCTCCAAATCCATATGGACGAACACGTCATTCATCGATTTCATTGCGAGGTATTTGACCTCTATATGATACGTTTTGTAAACATTGCATTCTTTTGAAAAGGCACACCATAAATGTATATTTAAATCAAAGGTTTTCGATATCTAATGATTTCTACATATAGACAATCACCGTAAATAATAGTTTACAATATTACTTCCATTGACAATGCAGTCAAAATAAGATACATGGTGATGATTTGGTGAATGCAACGTTTCCTTGATAAATATGCCATGTAAGACTCCATGCACATAGCTTGTCTAACATATAAGCAAACAGCGGAAGACTTCTAGGAACCTGAGAATAAACATGCTAACAAGTGTCAACACAAAGGTTGGTGAGTTCATAGTTTTAGTGTTTCGCATAATCTGTATATAAAGGTGGATCACAAGATTTCAGTTGTTCAATCCAGAAACGTTTATCAAAATATTCTACGAAATTGAGCACCCTGGTAACTAAACTTAACGTATATATAATTTGTACCCTTTGTATAATCATCTTAATAATACACGCAAACCAACGTGTACGCTTCTCAAATAGCATACGTCCGTTAAAAGGCTAGTGCTCTAGCTCGGACGGGGATATCAAGCCCTATGGATCCATATACTACTACTCGCGCCCACCAGTTCTTATAAGCGGCAGCCACTAGTTACCAAAGCTAAGGGATTTTTGGTTCAAACTCAGTATAGAATTTAGTACGTACTTGTATCCATTGTTTTTAAAATAAAATGCATGTATTCTCAGCCCAAAAATATAGATTGCAAAATCAATTAAAAAGGGAGCAAATGAAACTCACACATATAAATATTGTATATCGGTTAATAAAGCATTTGCATGTATTCTCAGCCCAAAAATGTAGAGAGTAAAAGGGATCTTATGAAACTCACCTTAGCCGCATAAAAAGTCGTTCACCAAAATGTTACCGAAACTCAGATTACCAAATAACCGTAGATCTCAACCTAGAGAACATATGTTGGTCAATAATTGTTTATCAAGCTAGGTCAGGTCATAGTGTATCACAATCCTAATGCTCGAGATCGACATACAATAGTTATCAAAAGTTATTTCAAAAAGTCAATCTGACTCCATACAATAGTTGAATGATCATGGCAATTGAATCATTTTAATATTTCACATAGTTTTCCAATTCTTGTAAAATTAAACTATAGTTTTTATAAGGCTTTAAAATATGATAAAACAATCAGTTTTGACAATTGTTCAATAAAACGAGACGTGCCTTATATAAGATTTCCGTTACTCGTTTGGTAATATTTAAAAATCCATTTTATCAATCTCGTAAACAAGTTGTTTATATCTTAATTGCAGATTCAAAAGCAATTTCAATTAACGTCAATCATAATTCAGTTGATCATATATTTTAATCCGTTCATCGAAGCTATTCGATATCTAAATGAAAAGTTATTGATTTTTCGCCAGCTTTCCAAAAACATGTATATCATATACCTTTTACCAGTAATATATGTATTTAATTCGTGATTCATTATAACTGTTTAACGACGAAATTTAGCATACAAGCATGTATAAATATATATACTCGAGCACTGGACATGGATACACAATTAATATATAAAAGATAAAATATGAGTGCTTACGTATCAATATTGAGATTCAATATTGTAGGAAAGTACGTAAACGTAACGGAGATGATAAACACTAGGTTTGACTTTACGAGCATAATCCCCAAATCATACCCATAACCTCCATAGCTATAACTCATAATTTCCTTAGCTCTATCCCGCTCGAAAAACCATTTTGAAAGTGACAAGCTCATGACCTCGTCGTAGTATTTTATGTATAATATTACTAAAAATATTAAGATTAATAATAATAATAATAATAATCTTAATAATATAATAATAATAATAATAATAATAATAATAATAATAATAATAATAATAATAATAATAATAATAATAATAATAATAATAATTAATATAAATAATAAATAATAATAATATTACACATGGAGTAATATATGTGTAAGAACTCGAGCAGAAACTGGACTTTTATAGGCAACTTTTTGAAATCTGATGCCCATGCGATCGCATGGGTTTTTAGTGTATTTGCCATGCGATCGCATGGCCGCCTGATCCAGCTCAAAATGTTTTTGTTTTCTTGTTTGTGCATAATTAATTATATATTATATTAAATTCATGTGCATAGTTGACTTGTAATTTTCGTTCCGATGACCCGTACGTTGTCACTCGACTTATGTCCCGGTTCCGGTTTCTCGAACGCATTTTTGTACGCTTAGAAAACTCGCAATTTACGTTTTGTGACTCGTACCTTTGTCAAAATATAGTCTTAAATTATCAATAAACTATATCATTCAAAGTGTATCTTAAACTTTCTAGTGTTTTGGTCATTTACTTCTATAAATCATTGTCTCGCTATTTGTTGATATATATATATAATAACAAATCGTTTTATGACCAAGTTAATATATATTTTCAACATTCATAAACACGTTTTAAATATACGTCGCAAGTTATTCATACAATTAATATTCTAACTTATCATATATATTCAAATAAATATTTAAACCAATAAGTTTAATGTACGGTATTAAACAATTAAAACTTTATTACGTTTTCAAGTTACAGTATATATATGTATCTATTTACATGTAATGGTTCGCGAATCGTTGAGAACAACCGAAGGGTACTTGAATAGTTCAAAAATTTTGAGATTCGGTTTTACAGACTTTGCTTATCGTGTCGGAAACGTTAAATCATTTAAAGATAAAGTTTAAATTTGGTCAGAAATTTCTGGGTCATCACAGTACCTACCCGTTAAAGAAATTTCGTCCCGAAATTTGAGTGAGGTTGTCATGGCTAACAATAAAAATGTTTTTATGACGAATATGAGTCGATAAATAGAGTTTTATCACCGTTGAATAATATGGATAAAACAATCCAATTACTTGAAGCGTATGAGAGAAGCCGTCGTAATAAAGTGAAATGGAGAATAGAGATTCATCTTAACTTTTGACGTATTAACGATTGATTTTCGGAATTTAAGGAATAGAAAATCTTCATAATCTATATAAGATTTGATTCTTCGGAATTTGTGGAAATTAGGATTTTCTTTGATTAAATGCGTAATCTGCCTCGATTGCTATGTCTGATATTTCGCTATAAATTGACCTCTTCCATTTCATTTCTTTCACCACTCCTACATCTTCTTTCTTATTTCATACATCCCAGTAGATTATGAAAATGCTTAATCCAGTTCTGATTCTTGATATTTTCTTGGCTATCGATCCTTCATTCTTCTTTTTCATCTGCCACCAGAGGAGGTTATTTTCTTCTACTATTACCTTGGGGTTATAGTGTTTTTCATTCTCCCGTGTCTTTATATTGCTATACGCATTGATATACACGGTTTGTAATTTCATGTTTGTTATCGGGCTTTATATCTCCCCTTATATTTCAATGTCCCTACTTCTGTCTTCTATAATCATTGTCATTCATGGTTAATACTCCCTCTTATTTGCTGCGATTTATACTCCAATTTCTATTTCGGAGCTTTGTCCCTTCGTTTCTTCTTCTTGCGATTAAGCATCTCTTGTAATGGTCCAGAATTCGTAGTTATGGAGTTTTGGATAAACATAGTTAATGTTCTAAGAAAGAAACTGTAATGGCACAATCTGACTTGTCAAATTACCAGAATATCCGGAAAAGACCGAATCATCAAGAAATATATTTTCTTGATATATTTAGAGATTATATGGAATGAAAGAGTTATGTAACATGGTTTATGATGAGAGTGGGATCTGTGAACCTTTATCAAGTTCCATTAGAAACTCAGCATGACTTACTGTAATATAATCACGTTGATCAAGTGTCATTATATTATACTAACTCATGCTTCAATTCCCAACATTACTTTAAAACATCTATTTTTCGAATTTTTCAGATTTTAGAAACTAAAATAGTTTCTTTTATGATGTAACAAAGATAGCGCGAAGAGATGAATGATTTCAGATAAGAATGGTTATAAAAAAAATATCTTCAGAAATATGGAGGATATTTATAATGGAAGATACGATGATATCTTAGAATATTTAAGATAAGATGATGATGAAGAATATTGTCCGCAAAGGTTTTAGAGTAAGGAGCAAGGTATTTGCTAAGGATTTCAGCAGACACTGAATCATTTGTATTCTTTGAAGGTAGATTTCGTTTTTGTGATTTGTCCACAGCCTCCTTCATGGTCTGCTCAATCCGTTTTCCAGTTCCAAACCTTCTCTTTTCTCAGCTTTACCACCATACTATTCTTTATCATCAAACTTTTGACTGTTAAGGTCGTTTACAGTTTTTGCTGCTTCATCAGCATTTTTCCAAAATAAGGAGAACTAGTTTCGTAGTTTGGGGTGTTTTTCAGAAACTTCACATTCGAAGTATGTAAGTCTAGAAGACAGATGTTATCTATATATAACTGTTGTCGTAGAAAATGCTGCGAGATTCAAAATACTGATTGCTAATTCTCGGTGGTTGGTATGGCATTTATTGTTACAAGATGTGGATGAGTACATGATAGGGTTTCAATGAGTATAAGGATTTTTCGAAAGGTCAAGGATTAATAAAGTTGTTGATAAATTTACTGCTAATGTGGTAGAACATGAAAGGTTCCCCGGTAACAAGAACGTATATGTCAAGGTTATAATAAGGCTAATCTGAAAAGTCGAAGTTGAATAGTTGGAAGTGTGATAAAACTGGATACTTTGAAAAGGGATTGCAAGATTATTTTCGGTAAAAACAACGCTAAAGGATCTTGCAAAGTTTTGAAGTCAAAGTATAGCTTTGAAAGATGTAGAGATCTAAGAATGATGTTACTAGTTCAGAGTTATGACTTGGATTCTGTTCTGTCAGAATATGTAATCAAATTTGGATGAGGATGATTGCTTTGATTTTTATAAAAGAATATATATTGTTGTGAAAGTAGTGAGTATAGTTGATGATTTCTTGAATCAGAATCGAAGAATGTAACATATTAATTGTGAATTTATATATCTCTCGCGTATTACCTACCCGTTAAAATATTCTCACCATTAACAGTTTGTATAAAAGAATTTTCTTAATTACAATCTTCATGAAAATATACCTACATATATATTTTCCTTAGATGTAATCATGGATTTAATGAGTTAACATAATATTAATCTCATCTGGTTTTTGACTAGGACTAGAATATATAATCTCTAAAACTTTTAGAAACTACATATTCTCTGCAAAATATTTCTTCGATGAAGTTATGAATCAATACTTCATCGTTTGTTGTTGTTGGTATTCCTTGGTATCTATGGTGCGTATGACGTTGATGTTCAAGGTACATATTATGATGTTGAGGCTTGCAGTGCGGATGTTGTTGTTGATGGTAATGGTACTGTTGGTGTTGTTGTTGGTGGTATTGTTGATGCCGGTGATTCTGCTGGTGCTTATAACCTTTGCACCATATTCTCCAAAGCCACTACCCGAGTGCGAAGCTCGTTGACTTCTTCTACTACACCGGGATGATTGTCGGTTCGAACGAGCGGATGAATAAGATTCAGAATTTGAGATAGTATATTATCATGACGAGATACTCTGGAAATGAGAGAGAAAATAGTGCCTCGAACAGGTTCGCCGGTAAGTGCTTCAGGTTCTTCGCCAAGAGGGAAATGTGGTGAATGGAAGGGATCACCTTCTTCTTGTCTCCAATGACTAAGAAGGCTATGAACCCATCCCCAATTCATCCAGAATAGGTGATGGCTGATTGGTTGATCCATTCTGGTTACACTGTCTTCGGAATTCAGGTGAATATCCATATCAGAATAGCTGTCAAAATTTAAGGAATTTGACTAGATACAGGATCCATCTTGTATAATTAGGGAGATGATTTTTGATATGAATTATATTATAGAATTTAGTTTGGAATTCTTCAATACATAATTTACATATGTATATATAATACCAAATTCCATAAATCACGGAGAAATTTTCGGAAGATGTCAGGAAAAGTTTACAGTAACAGATACGCTAAGATATGAATTTTTGTCTATACACTATTTATGCAATAAATGCAGGAAAACGTGTCTAGACTTAAGAATGATAAGCATGTAATATCCAACAAGAAATGATAAGCAAAAATTTTAACATGCAGACACGGTCGAAGTCCAGACTTACTAATGCATCCTAACAACTATCAGTTAGACACACTCGTGCAAGACCTGGTTCACTAGTACCAACGCTCTGATACCAACTGTAACGATCGCTCCAAATCCATATGGACGAACACGTCATTCATCGATTTCATTGCGAGGTATTTGACCTCTATATGATACGTTTTGTAAACATTGCATTCTTTTGAAAAGGCACACCATAAATGTATATTTAAATCAAAGGTTTTCGATATCTAATGATTTCTACATATAGACAATCACCGTAAATAATAGTTTACAATATTACTTCCATTGACAATGCAGTCAAAATAAGATACATGGTGATGATTTGGTGAATGCAACGTTTCCTTGATAAATATGCCATGTAAGACTCCATGCACATAGCTTGTCTAACATATAAGCAAAAAGTGGAAGACTTCTAGGAACCTGAGAATAAACATGCTAACAAGTGTCAACACAAAGGTTGGTGAGTTCATAGTCTTAGTGTTTCGCATAATCTGTATATAAAGGTGGATCACAAGATTTCAGTTGTTCAATCCAGAAACGTTTATCAAAATATTCTATGAAATTGAGCACCCTGGTAACTAAACTTAACGTATATATAATTTGTACCCTTTGTATAATCATCTTAATAATACACGCAAACCAACGTGTACGCTTCTCAAATAGCATACGTCCGTTAAAAGGCTAGTGCTCTAGCTCGGACGGGGATATCAAGCCCTATGGATCCATATACTACTACTCGCGCCCACCAGTTCTTATAACCGGCAGCTACTAGTTACCAAAGCTAAGGGATTTTTGGTTCAAACTCAGTATAGAATTTAGTATGTACTTGTGTCCATTGTTTTTAAAATAAAATGCATGTATTCTCAGCCCAAAAATATAGATTGCAAAATTAATTAAAAAGGGAGCAAATGAAACTCACACATATAAATATTGTATATCGGTTAATAAAGCATTTGCATGTATTCTCAGCCCAAAAATGTAGAGAGTAAAAGGGATCTTATGAAACTCACCTTAGCCGCATAAAAAGTCGTTCACCAAAATGTGACCGAAACTCGGATTACCAAATAACCGTAGATCTCAACCTAGAGAACATATGTTGGTCAATAATTGTTTATCAAGCTAGGTCAGGTCATAGTGTATCACAATCCTAATGCTCGAGATCGACATACAATAGTTATCAAAAGTTATTTCAAAAAGTCAATCTGACTCCATACAATAGTTGAATGATCATGGCAATCGAATCATTTTAATATTTCACATAGTTTTCCAATTCTTGTAAAATTAAACTATAGTTTTTATAAGGCTTTAAAATATGATAAAACAATCAGTTTTGACAATTGTTCAATAAAACGAGACGTGCCTTATATAAGATTTCAGTTACTCGTTTGGTAATATTTAAAAATCCATTTTATCAATCTCGTAAACAAGTTGTTTATATCTTAATTGCAGATTCAAAAGCAATTTCAATTAACGTCAATCATAATTCAGTTGATCATATCTTTTAATCCGTTCATCGAAGCTATTCGATATCTAAATGAAAAGTTATTGATTTTTCGCCAGCTTTCCAAAAACATGTATATCATATACCTTTTACCAGTAATATATGTATTTAATTCGTGATTCATTATAACTGTTTAACGACGAAATTTAGCATACAAGCATGTATAAATATATATACTCGAGCACTGGACATGGATACACAATTAATATATAAAAGATAAAATATGAGTGCTTACGTATCAATATTGAGATTCAATATTGTAGGAAAGTACGTAAACGTAACGGAGATGATAAACACTAGGTTTGACTTTACGAGCATAATCCCCAAATCATACCCATAACCTCCATAGCTATAACTCATAATTTCCTTAGCTCTATCCCGCTCGAAAAACCATTTTGAAAGTGACAAGCTCATGACCTCGTCGTAGTATTTTATGTATAATATTACTAAAAATATTAAGATTAATAATAATAATAATAATAATCTTAATAATATAATAATAATAATAATAATAATAATAATAATTAATATAAATAATAAATAATAATAATATTACACATGGAGTAATATATGTGTAAGAACTCGAGCAGAAACTGGACTTTTATAGGCAACTTTTTGAAATCTGATGCCCATGCGATCGCATGGGTTTTTAGTGTATTTGCCATGCGATCGCATGGCCGCCTGATCCAGCTCAAAATGTTTTTGTTTTCTTGTTTGTGCATAATTAATTATATATTATATTAAATTCATGTGCATAGTTGACTTGTAATTTTCGTTCCGATGACCCGTACGTTGTCACTCGACTTATGTCCCGGTTCCGGTTTCTCGAACGCATTTTTGTACGCTTAGAAAACTCGCAATTTACGTTTTGTGACTCGTACCTTTGTCAAAATATAGTCTTAAATTATCAATAAACTATATCATTCAAAGTGTATCTTAAACTTTCGAGTGTTTTGGTCATTTACTTCTATAAATCATTGTCTCGCTATTTGTTGATATATATATATATAATAACAAATCGTTTTATGACCAAGTTAATATATATTTTCAACATTCATAAACACGTTTTAAATATACGTCGCAAGTTATTCATACAATTAATATTCTAACTTATCATATATATTCAAATAAATATTTAAACCAATAAGTTTAATGTACGGTATTAAACAATTAAAACTTTATTACGTTTTCAAGTTATAGTATATATATGTATCTATTTACATGTAATGGTTCGCGAATCATTGAGAACAGCCGAAGGGTACTTGAATAGTTCAAAAATGTTGAGATTCGGTTTTACAGACTTTGCTTATCGTGTCGGAAACGTTAAATCATTTAAAGATAAAGTTTAAATTTGGTCAGAAATTTCTGGGTCATCACATGTTATGAACATCATTACTACCTCAAGTTTTGTGGATAAACCTACTGGAAAAGAGAAAAATGGATCTAGCTTCAAAGGATCCTTGGATGGCTTGAAAGTTCTTGAAGCAGAATCATGACACGAAAACAAGTTCAAGTAAGGTTTCCACTCGAAATAAGATTGTTATAGTTATAGAAATTGAATCAAAGTTTGAATATGAGTATTAACTTGAATTAGAAAGATATCTTACTGTAAATAAGAAAGATATATATATACATATATATATATATATATATATATATATATATATATATATATATATATATATATATATATATATATATATATATATATATTGAGATTCGATGATCACTTGAAATGGATTTGCAAGATTGGAAGTAAGCTAGCAAGATTTCTTGAAGTGTTCTTGAATGGTTGTTTTTATGATGATTAAAGCTTGTAATTGAAGCTAAAAGATGGTGAAAATGCTTGGAGATGATCAAGTATGATGTTAGGAGTATTTTGAGAGATTATTTGGAGTGTAAGTAT
Organism: Rutidosis leptorrhynchoides; assembly: GCF_046630445.1. Taxonomy (NCBI): domain Eukaryota; kingdom Viridiplantae; phylum Streptophyta; class Magnoliopsida; order Asterales; family Asteraceae; genus Rutidosis; species Rutidosis leptorrhynchoides. Next base: position 150,435,379 of record NC_092339.1, read on the forward strand.
GAGAAAATGGAATGGAAAATGGGGTGAAATCATAAAAACGAAATTACTTGTTATAAAGAAAAAAAATCCTTAAGTTTGTTTTTATCTCATTAGTCATACAAGTTGTTAAATAATGGTTCCACATGTTTTTGACTCTAAGATGGCTCTAAGAATGAATGATTAAAGGTGTATATACCAATAGTAAATACATCTAGAAGCTGTGTATTGTACGAGTACAAATACGGGTGTACACGAGTAGAATTGTTGATGGAAACGAATGAGAATATAATTTTGAGCATTTTTGCTAAGTAGAAATAATATGATATATGTCTTGAAGTCTTTCAAAAGTGTATTAATACATCTTAATACACTACATGTATATATATTTTAACTGAGTCTTTAAGTCACCGTTAGTCATTACATGTAAGTGTTGTTTTAAGACCTTTAAGTTAACGATCTTGTTAAATGTAATTAATCCATTGTTATTATACTTAAATGAGATGTTAAATTATTACATTATCATGATATTATAATGTATGAATATATCTTAATATGATATATATACATTAAAATGTCGTTACAACGATAATCGTTACATATATGCCTCGTTTCGAAATTCTTAAGTTAGTAGTCTTGTTTTACATATGTAGTTCATTGTTAACACACTTAATGATATACTTAATTATCATTTTATCATATTAAACATAGTGTATCAATATCTTAATATGATTCATATGTATTTAGTAAGACGTTGTTATAACGATAATCGTTATATATATATATATATATCTTTTCGAGTTTCTTAATTCAATAAACTCATTTTTTATGTATATCACTCATTGTTAATATACTTAGTGAGATACTTACTTATCATAATCTCATGTTAACCATATATATATCCATATATATATATCATCATGTAGTTTTTACAAATTTTTAACGTTCGTGAATCGCCGGTCAACTTGGGTGGTCAATTGTCTATATGAAGCACATTTTAAATAATCAAGTCTTAACAAGTTTGATTGCTTAACATGTTGGAAACATTTAATCATACAAATATATTTTTCATTTAATATATAACATGGAAAAGTTCAGGTCACTACATCATGAGGAGTGACGACGATGCTTGTCGGTAAATTGTCCTATTTTTGGTTTGATTGTGAAATGTATTGTACGAGTTAGATACTCAGTGTAGGAGCAAACGGTTGCGGTTGTTTTGTCTCGAGGGGTGATTACCCTTTCTCGTTGTAAAATATGATGCGTTAGTGCACGAAGCGAGAAGTCGGATGCGTGATTACTACATTTGTCACTCCGCATTTGGAGATGAGAATGTTCAAGGGGAGGTGCTTAACTTCTAGTATTGGTGCGGATCACATATATATATATATATATATATATATATATATATATATATATATATATATATATATATATATATATATATATATATATATATATATATATATATATATATATATATATATATATATATATATATATATATATATATCTAAGTGGGGGAGAGTTGTAAGACCCAAATATTTATTGTACGTCGTGTTTTTATGGTGTACATTAAGTGTATGAATCGTGGATTAAGTTTAAAAACCAGCAGGCTGTTCTGACCTCTGTGCGCGCCGTGCAAGGTCAAGGGTGCGCCGCGCACCTCACCTGGGACAGTTTTCTGCCTTTTTCTATTTTGAGTTAAATGAAGGGCAATTGTGTCATTTTACTTGAGGACGGATCTGTGGCCTTAATACCATAATTGGATCTAGTTTTGGATCACTTTCAAATCCACACAAACACTCTCATCCATTCTTAGAGAGAGAGAGATTTCTAGAGAGAGGAAGCTTGATTTGGGGAAGAAGAAGCTCGTTTTGGGTGAAAGCTCAAGTGTTAATGTTGTTCATCTCATTCTTGGCTACGTTTTGGTTGTAGTGGTAAGCTCCAACTCCGAATTTATATTTAAGGTTCTTGTTCATGTTTAGGGTTTGAGCTTGTTGGGGTTCTAAACCCCATTTCTCATGAAAATGGGGGAATGTTGTGTTGCTAGTGTAAGTAAACCCGATTATTGTGGGTTTAGGGTATGATGACGAATTTGGAAGTATTCGTCATGGTTTGGGTGTTAATTCACTAGGTTAAGTGCGTTGGTGTTTTAGATGTTCATAAGAACATGTTTGTTGGTCAAATGGGTGTTAACCTTGATTTGGTGTTAAACTAAGTTATGGGTCAAGATTTGATGAATCGAGTACATAAATGTTTGATTTAGGTGTAAATTGGTGTTTTGAAATTATAATCACTAGTCGTTGGTGATTTTGGGCGTTTTCGGGACTTATGTCAAAATGGGTGAATTGAATTGGGTCAAATTGATGACGACACTAATTTTGGATTAAATGAATGATAAACACTTTTGTTAAGTGCTAAATGGCGTTTAGAATTATTACTACTTGAGTAGTAATTTAGTGTTAAGACCTAGGTTGGTTTAAATGGTGATATGTATAATTTAGGTTAAATTGTACTTGTTTGATGGGTCGGAATTTCCACCTGTAGTGACATATGGGTTGAGCTCATTAGGAGATAAATAGGCGGGGTCAAACGAGCAAGGTGAGATCCCTCGACTATGGGATGTTTGTGTTGGGTTCTCCTTTAGAGAATGGCTATTTATGTGTATATTGTACCTATGTGTGATATAGGTGGTTACTTGCTCGGATTTAAGGACGGAGATCATGTTATACATGACTTGTGTGGGCATCCCAAGGTGAGTGGAATAATTATATATGTATGTATATGATTTATTTGCTTGTAGCGTATGGGTTAAAGTTCGATGTTGACGATACCATATCCTAGAGTATATTGTTTGTTCATTTTGATGAGGGTTTAAGTTTGATGTTGACGATACCTCATGTATGGATTTAAAGTTCGATGTTGACGAAGCCATACCACTATTATAGTGACATCCGATGAGGGCTTAAAGTTCGATGTTGGCGATACCTCATATGTGGGTTTTAAGTTCGATGTTGACGATACCACATTAATTCATTTGATGAGGGCTTAAAGTTTGATGTTGGCGATACCTCATATGTGGGTTTTAAGTTCGATGTTGACGATACCACATTAATTCATTTGATGAGGGCTTAAAGTTCGATGTTGGCGATGTAGTGACCCGAACTTTTCCATGTTTATATATATTAATTGAGATTGATATTTACATGATTAAATGTTTCCAACATGTTAAGCAATCAAACTTGTTAAGACTTGATTAATTGAAATATGTTTCATATAGACAATTGACCACCCAAGTTGACCGGCGATTCACGAACGTTAAAACTTGTAAAAATGACATGACGATATATATATGGATATACATATGGTTAACATGAGATTATGATAAGTAAGTATCTCCATAAGTATATTAACAATGAGTTATATACATATAAACAAGACTACTAACTTAAGGATTTCGAAACGAGACATATATGTAACGATTATCGTTGTAACGACATTTAAATGTATATATATCATATTAAGATATATTAATATATCATAATATCATGATAATATAATAATTTAACATCTCATTAGATATAATAAACAATGGGTTAACAACATTAATTGAGATCGTTAACTTAAAGGTTTCAAAACAACACTTACATGTAACGACTAACGATGACTTAACGACTCAGTTAAAATGTATATACATGTAGTGTATTTAGATGTATTAAAATACTTTTGGAAGACTTCAAGACATATATCAAAACACTCATACTTAACGAAAATGGTTACAGTTACTTTCCCATTCTTTTCTTTCATCAAGAATTCTAGTCGTATTCTTACCCGTATTATACACAGCTTCAAAACGTACTTACTATGGGTATATACCAATAGGAACTAGCATGGGATTCCACTCTTGATTATGTCATGTATGACTACTCAATTTTAACTTCTACCATGAGCTAGTCAACTAACTAGAACTCCTTTTAACCCCACTCACCACTCACCAATTACCACTCATCATTCACTCCATTTCACTTCCAATTCTCTTTCTAATTCTCTCTCAACACACACACACTATTATGAACGTATTTTTCCAGTAGTTAATCATCATCTTCATCAAAAATCACTTCAAGAATCAAGCTATAATCATCATAGGAAGAACACTTCAAGAACACTTCAAAAATCCCTTCAAGTTTACTAATTTACTTCCAAGCTTTCTAATCCATTCCAAGTAATCATCTAAGATCAAGAAACCTTTGTTATATACAGTAGGTTATCTTTCTTATTCAAGGTAATATTCATATTCAAACTTTGATTCAATTTCTATAACTATAAACTATCTTAATTCGAGTAAAAATCTTACTTGAACTTGTTTTTGTGTCATGATCCTACTTCAAGAACTTTCAAGCCATCCAAGATCCTTTGATGCTAGATCATTTCTTGTCACTTCCAGTAGGTTTACCTACTAAACTTGAGGTAGTAATGATGTTCATAACATCATTCGATTCATATATATAAAACTATCTTATTCGAAGGTTTAAACTCGTAATCACTAGAACATAGTTTAGTTAATTCTAAACTTGTTCGCAAACAAAAGTTAATCCTTCTAACTTGACTTTTAAATTTAACTAAACACATGTTCTATATCTATATGATATGCTAACTTAATGATTTAAAACCTGAAAACACGAAAAACACCGTAAAACCGGATTTACGCCGTCGTAGTAACACCGCGGGCTGTTTTGGGTTAGTTAATTAAAAACTATGATAAACTTTGATTTAAAAGTTATTATTCTGAGAAAATGATTTTTATTATGAACATGAAACTATATCCAAAAATTATGGTTAAACTCAAAGTGAAAGTATGTTTTCTAAAATGGTCATCTAGACGTCGTTCTTTCGACTGAAATGATTACCTTTACAAAAACAACTTGTAACTTATTTTTCCGACTATAAACCTATAATTTTTCTGTTTAGATTCATAAAATAGAGTTCAATATGAAACCATAGCAATTTGATTCACTCAAAACGGATTTAAAATGAAGAAGTTATGGGTAAAACAAGATTGGATAATTTTTCTCATTTTAACTACGTGAAAATTGGTAACAAATCTATTCCACCCATAACTTAATCAACTTGTATTGTATATTATGTAATCTTGAGATATCATAGACACGTATACAATGTTTCGACCTATCATGTCGACACATCTATATATATTTCGGAACAACCATAGACACTCTATATGTGAATGTTGGAGTTAGCTATACAGGGTTAAGGTTGATTCCAAAATATATATAGTTTGAGTTTTGATCAATACTGAGATACGTATACACTGGGTCGTGGATTGATTCAAGATAATATTTATCGATTTATTTCTGTACATCTAACTAGTTGTAGGTTACTAACGAGGACAGCTGACTTAATAAACTTAAAACATCAAAATATATTAAAAGTGTTATAAATATATTTTGAACATACTTTAATATATATGTATATATTGTTATAGGTTCGTGAATCAACAGTGGCCAAGTCTTACTTCTCGACGAAGTAAAAAATCTGTGAAAGTGAGTTATAGTCCCACTTTTAAAATCTAATATTTTTGGGATGAGAATACATGCAGGTTTTATAAATGATTTACAAAATAGACACAAGTACGTGAAACTACATTCTATGGTTGAATTATCGAAATCGAATATGCCCCTTTTTATTAAGTCTGGTAATCTAAGAATTAGGGAACAGACACCCTAATTGACGCGAATCCTAAAGATAGATCTATTGGGCCTAACAAACCCCATCCAAAGTACCAGATGCTTTAGTACTTCGAAATTTATATCATATCCGAAGGGTGTCCCGGAATGATGGGGATATTCTTATATATGCATCTTGTTAATGTCGGTTACCAGGTGTTCACCATATGAATGATTTTTATCTCTATGTATGGAATGTGTATTGAAATATGAAATCTTGTGGTCTATTGTTACGATTTGATATATATAGGTTAAACCTATAACTCACCAACATTTTTGTTGACGTTTAAAGCATGTTTATTCTCAGGTGAATATTAAGAGCTTCCGCTGTTGCATACTAAAATAAGGACAAGATTTGGAGTCCATGTTTGTATGATATTGTGTAAAAACTGCATTCAAGAAACTGATTTCGATGTAATATATTTGTATTGTAAACCATTATGTAATGGTCGCGTGTAAACAGGATATTTTAGATTATCATTATTTGATAATCTACGTAAAGCTTTTTAAACCTTTATTTATGAAATAAAGGTTATGGTTTGTTTTAAAAATGAATGCAGTCTTTGAAAAACGTCTCATATAGAGGTCAAAACCTCGCAACGAAATTAATTAATATGGAACGTTTTTAATCAATAAGAACGGGACATTTCAATTGGTATCCGAGCGTTGGTCTTAGAGAACCAGAATTTTGCATTAGTGTGTCTTATCGAGTTTGTTAGGATGCATTAGTGAGTCTGGACTTCGACCGTGTTTACTTGAAAAATGATTGCTTAACAAATTTTGTTGGAAACTATATATTTTTAACATGTGAATATTATGTGATATATTAATCTCTTAACGCGTTTGATATTATGTGATAGATGTCTACCTCTAGAACAAGTCCCATTGACTCACCTAATAATAATGAAGAGTCAAATGTAAATTGGAATGATTCGTGGACTGATTCACAAGTTCCCGAAGAGGAACCGGAAGAAGAGTCGGAACCAGAAGAAGAATCGGAACCGGAAGAAGAATCGGAACCGGATGAAGAAATAGAACCGGTGGGGGAAATAATAAAACGGTTAAGTAAAAGAAAATCCTCAACCAACCGACCAAGGTTAATTATGGTCAATGGTGTTTCCGCTAAGGAAGCAAAATATTGGGAGGATTACCAATTCTCCGATGAATCGGATTCTGACGAGAATTCCGATGATGTTATAGAAATTACCCCAACTGAATTTAAAAAGGCAAAAGAAAATAATAAAGGAAAGGGCATAAAAATAGAGAAATCTAATTCCGACCCCGATGAACTTTATATGTATCGTCAACCCCCGAAGTCCTTAAGTTGTAACAATGACCCGGGAACCTCTAAACCACCAGGTTTTTCTAAACCAATGTGGATAACGACGGCTCGTATTAGGGGAACATCATATATCCCTAGAAACTTGGCAAAACGAACCAAAACCGAAGAAGAAGAAACAAGCGAGTCGGAATAAGATAGTTGTATTCGTGTGGTGTAATATATGTAATATAGTGTGCTTATGCTTTATGATATATGTAAAAATTGCTTGTATTAATAAGTATTTTTTTTTTATGAATCTAACTCTTGTCTATTTTACAGTATAAAAACACAAAATGGATAGACAACCCAATATTTTAAGAGACCTACCCGGAGACATGATTGAAGAAATCTTGTCTAGAGTCGGTCAGAATTCTTCGGCACAACTATTTAAGGCGAGATCAGTTTGTAAGACATTCGAAGAACGTTCCAAGAATGCCTTGGTTTATAAAAGGCTTTCGTTCGAAAGATGGGGGATATCACATTGGGAAATCCATAAGTTACGATGTGTTTACTTTGACGCATATATTGCGGGGAACCCAAATGCTATTTTACGCAATGGGTTAAGAAATTATTTTGACTCAATATATCCGAATATTGGACTTCGTGATTTAGAAAAAGCGGCTAACATGCAACATAAAGAAGCATGTTATGCTTACGGATTAGTAATGTTCGCTTCTCACCAAAGTGAGAACAAGAACATCGGGCTACAACTATTAAACAAAACGTTCCCACAAGTGACGGAGTCGGTAATTGGGGTAAGAAATGAGGTTTTTAGATTGTTACGGGACTGTTGGACATTACGTAACCCTCGTCCCTTTGACGACGTTACAACACGATGTCTTATCAACGGCCATAATGGTTATGTTCCACAAGACCAAGGATGGGAAGTAATCCTAGTAAAACTAGAATGCATGACTTGTTTCTGGACGTATGAATTACGTGTCTTTATTGCCTTTGCTGAACGACTTGTGTACTAGCTAGAATTATCTTCACAACCATCTTGTATCAAATTTATTGTGTGCTATATTTCATGCTATATGTAAAATAAGCGGTATTGTAAGTTTGTAAAATATTGTGTAAAAGTTTGAACGTGAAATATTATTATAATCAGTTTTTCATATAGAATTGTAGTAGTTGAATTGTATATTAGCTACTAAGTATGAACTTAACGGGTAGGTACTACCCGAATTTAAACTTATAAAACGCTAATATGAAGAAAAAGCTTTTATAAATGAGTTCATATTATGCTACGAAATACTATTAACTACTCTTAGTATTCTGTATGATTAACTTGTTCCATTTAACTATTTTGAAGGAAATGGCACCTACTACTCGACACACCGTGAATATGAATGAAGAGGAATTCCGTACTTTTCTAGCTTCAAACATAGCCGCAGTACAGGCTGCGCTACATACCAACAATAACCTTAGATCTAGCAGTACAGGAAATCGTGTAGGATGCACCTACAAAGAATTCACTGCCTGCAAACCTTTGGAATTTGATGGAACCGAAGGACCGATCGGATTGAAACGGTGGACCGAGAAGGTCGAATCGGTGTTTGCCATAAGTAAGTGTACTGAAGAGGACAAAGTGAAGTACGCTACTCATACCTTCACAGGTTCTGCGTTAACATGGTGGAATACCTATCTAGAGCAAGTGGGACAAGACGATGCGTACGCACTACCGTGGTCAGCATTCAAGCACTTGATGAACGAGAAGTACCGTCCCAGAACCGAGGTCAATAAGCTCAAGACAGAACTTAGAGGGTTACGAACCCAAGGATTTGATATTACCACGTACGAAAGACGATTCACAAAATTGTGCCTATTGTGTCCGGGAGCATTCGAAGATGAGGAAGAGAAGATCGACGTGTTTGTGAAAGGATTACCGGAAAGAATCCAAGAAGATATAAGTTCACACGAGCCCACCTCCATACAACAGGCATGTAGAATGGCTCACAAACTAGTGAACCAGATTGAAGAAAGAATTAAAGAACAGACTGCTGAAGAGGCCAATGTGAAGCAAGTCAAAAGAAAGTGGGAGGAAAACGGTGATAAGAATCACCAATACAACAACAACAGCAATTACAACAATAATCGCAACAATTATCCCAACAATCGCAACATCAATCGCAACTACAACAAACGGCCCAACAACAACAACAACAACAACAACAACTACAACAATCATCCCAACAACAATAATAACCGCAACAACAACAACAATCAGAAGCAGCTATGCCAAAGGTGTGAAAAGTATCACTCGGGGTTCTGCACCAAATTTTGCAAACAAGTGTAAAAGAAATGGTCATAGCGCGGCAAAGTGTGAGGTCTACGGACCAGGGTTAATAGAACGAAAGGAACAAATGGTGTCGGAACGAGTAATGGCGGAGCAAGTAGTGTCGGAGCAAGTTATGCCAATGTAGTTTGTTATAAATGTGGAAAACCGGGCCACATTATTAGAAATTGCCCGAACCAGGAGAACACGAATGGACAAGGCCGCGGAAGAGTTTTCAATATTAATGCGGCAGAGGCACAGGAAGACCCGGAGCTTGTTACGGGTACGTTTCTTATTGACAATAAATCTGCTTACGTTTTATTTGATTCGGGTGCGGATAGAAGCTATATGAGTAGAGATTTTTGTGCTAAATTATATTGTCCATTGACGCCTTTGGATAGTAAATTTTTACTCGAATTAGCAAATGGTAAATTAATTTCAGCAGATAATATATGTCGGAATCGAGAAATTAAACTGGTTAGCGAAACATTTAAGATTGATTTGATACCTGTAGAGTTAGGGAGTTTTGATGTGATAATCGGTATGGACTGGTTGAAAGAAGTGAAAGCAGAGATCGTTTGTTACAAAAATGCAATTCGCATTATACGAGAAAAAGGAAAACCCTTAATGGTGTACGGAGAAAAGGGCAACACGAAGCTACATCTTATTAGTAATTTGAAGGCACAAAAACTAATAAGAAAAGGTTGCTATGCTGTTCTAGCACACGTCGAAAAAGTACAAACTGGAGAAAAGAGCATCAATGATGTTCCCATTGCAAAAGAATTTCCCGATGTATTTCCGAAAGAATTACCGGGATTACCCCCACATCGATCCGTTGAATTTCAAATAGATCTTGTACCAGGAGCTGCACCAATAGCGCGTGCTCCTTACAGACTCGCACCCAGCGAGATGAAAGAACTGCAAAGCCAATTACAAGAACTTTTAGAGCGTGGTTTCATTCGACCAAGCACATCACCGTGGGGAGCTCCTATTTTGTTTGTCAAGAAGAAAGATGGTACATTCAGGTTGTGTATCGACTACCGAGAGTTGAACAAACTTACCATCAAGAACCGCTACCCACTACCAAGAATCGATGACTTATTTGATCAACTACAAGGCTCGTCTGTTTATTCAAAGATTGACTTACGTTTCGGGTATCATCAAATACGGGTGAAAGAAGATGATATTCCAAAGACTGCTTTCAGAACACGTTACGGTCATTACGAGTTTATGGTCATGCCGTTTGGTTTAACTAATGCACCAGCTGTGTTCATGGACCTTATGAACCGAGTGTGTGGACCATACCTTGACAAGTTTGTCATTGTTTTCATTGATGACATACTTATTTACTCAAAGAATGACCAAGAACACGGTGAACATTTGAGAAAGGTGTTAGAAATATTGAGGAAGGAAGAATTGTACGCTAAGTTTTCAAAGTGTGCATTTTGGTTGGAAGAAGTTCAATTCCTCGGTCACATAGTGAACAAAGAAGGTATTAAGGTGGATCCGGCAAAGATAGAAACTGTTGAAAAGTGGGAAACCCCGAAAACTCCGAAACACATACGCCAGTTTTTAGGACTAGCTGGTTACTACAGAAGGTTCATCCAAGACTTTTCCAGAATAGCAAAACCCTTGACTGCATTAACGCATAAAGGGAAGAAATTTGAATGGAAGGATGAACAAGAGAAAGCGTTTCAGTTATTGAAGAAAAAGCTAACTACGGCACTATATTGTCATTGCCTGAAGGGAATGATGATTTTGTGATTTATTGTGACGCATCAAAGCAAGGTCTCGGTTGTGTATTAATGCAATGAACGAAGGTGATTGCTTATGCGTCTAGACAATTGAAGATTCACGAACAAAATTATACGACGCATGATTTGGAATTAGGCGCGGTTGTTTTTGCATTAAAGACTTGGAGGCACTACTTATATGGGGTCAAAAGTATTATATATACCGACCACAAAAGTCTTCAACACATATTTAATCAGAAACAACTGAATATGAGGCAGCGTAGGTGGATTGAATTATTGAATGATTACGACTTTGAGATTCGTTACCACCCGGGGAAGGCAAATGTGGTAGCCGATGCCTTGAGCAGGAAGGACAGAGAACCCATTCGAGTAAAATCTATGAATATAATGATTCATAATAACATTACTACTCAAATAAAGGAGGCACAACAAGGAGTTTTAAAAGAGGGAAATTTAAAGGATGAAATACCCAAAGGATCGGAGAAGCATCTTAATATTCGGGAAGACGGAACCCGGTATAGGGCTGAAAGGATTTGGGTACCAAAATTTGGAGATATGAGAGAAATGGTACTTAGAGAAGCTCATAAAACCAGATACTCAATACATCCTGGAACGGGGAAGATGTACAAGGATCTCAAGAAACATTTTTGGTGGCCGGGTATGAAAGCCGATGTTGCTAAATACGTAGGAGAATGTTTGACGTGTTCTAAGGTCAAAGCTGAGCATCAGAAACCATCAGGTCTACTTCAACAACCCGAAATCCCAAAATGGAAATGGGAAAACATTACCATGGATTTCATCACTAAATTGCCAAGGACTGCAAGTGGTTTTGATACTATTTGGGTAATAGTTGATCGTCTCACCAAATCAGCACACTTCCTGCCAATAAGAGAAGATGACAAGATGGAGAAGTTAGCACGACTGTATTTGAAGGAAGTCGTCTCCAGACATGGAATACCAATCTCTATTATCTCTGATAGGGATGGCAGATTTATTTCAAGATTTTGGCAGACATTACAGCAAGCATTAGGAACTCGTCTAGACATGAGTACTGCCTATCATCCACAAACTGATGGGCAGAGCGAAAGAACGATACAAATGCTTGAAGACATGCTACGAGCATGTGTTATTGATTTCGGAAACAGTTGGGATCGACATCTACCGTTAGCAGAATTTTCCTACAACAACAGCTACCATTCAAGCATTGAGATGGCGCCGTTCGAAGCACTTTATGGTAGAAAGTGCAGGTCTCCGATTTGTTGGAGTGAAGTGGGGGATAGACAGATTACGGGTCCGGAGATTATACAAGAAACTACCGAGAAGATCATCCAAATTCAACAACGGTTGAAAACCGCCCAAAGTCGACAAAAGAGCTACGCTGACATTAAAAGAAAAGATATAGAATTTGAAATTGGAGAGATGGTCATGCTTAAAGTTGCACCTTGGAAAGGCGTTGTTCGATTTGGTAAACGAGGGAAATTAAATCCAAGGTATATTGGACCATTCAAGATTATTGATCGTGTCGGACCAGTAGCTTACCGACTTGAGTTACCTCAACAACTCGCGGCTGTACATAACACTTTCCACGTCTCGAATTTGAAGAAATGTTTTGCTAAAGAAGATCTCACTATTCCGTTAGATGAAATCCAAATCAACGAAAAACTCCAATTCATCGAAGAACCCGTCGAAATAATGGATCGTGAGGTTAAAAGACTTAAGCAAAACAAGATACCAATTGTTAAGGTTCGATGGAATGCTCGTAGAGGACCCGAGTTCACCTGGGAGCGTGAAGATCAGATGAAGAAGAAAAACCCGCATCTATTTCCAGAAGATTCGTCAACACCTTCAACAGCTTAAAATTTCGGGACGAAATTTATTTAACGGGTAGGTACTGTAGTGACCCGAACTTTTCCATGTTTATATATATATTAATTGAGATTGATATTTACATGATTAAATGTTTCCAACATGTTAAGCAATCAAACTTGTTAAGACTTGATTAATTGAAATATGTTTCATATAGACAATTGACCACCCAAGTTGACCGGCGATTCACGAACGTTAAAACTTGTAAAAACGACATGACGATATATATATGGATATACATATGGTTAACATGAGATTATGATAAGTAAGTATCTCCATAAGTATATTAACAATGAGTTATATACATATAAACAAGACTACTAACTTAAGGATTTCGAAACGAGACATATATGTAACGATTATTGTTGTAACGACATTTAAATGTATATATATCATATTAAGATATATTAATATATCATAATATCATGATAATATAATAATTTATTAGATATAATAAACAATGGGTTAACAACATTAATTGAGATCGTTAACTTAAAGGTTTCAAAACAACACTTACATGTAACGACTAACGATGACTTAACGACTCAGTTAAAATGTATATACATGTAGTGTATTTAGATGTATTAAAATACTTTTGGAAGACTTCAAGACATATATCAAAACACTCATACTTAACGAAAATGGTTACAGTTACTTTCCCATTCTTTTCTTGCATCAAGAATTCTAGTCGTATTCTTACCCGTATTATATACAGCTTCAAAATGTACTTACTATGGGTATATACCAATAGGAACTAACATGGGATTCCACTCTTGATTATGTCATGTATGACTAATCAATTTTAACTTCTACCATGAGCTAGTCAACTAACTAGAATTCCTTTTAACCCCACTCACCACTCACCAATTACCACTCATCATTCACTCCATTTCACTTCCAATTCTCTTTCTAATTCTCTCTCAACACACACACACTATTATGAACATATTTTTCCAGTAGTTAATCATCATCTTCATCAAAAATCACTTCAAGCATCAAGCTATAATCATCGTAGGAAGAACACTTCAAGAACACTTCAAAAATACCTTCAAGTTTACTAATTTACTTCCAAGCTTTCTAATCCATTCCAAATAATCATCTAAGATCAAGAAACCTTTGTTATATACAGTAGGTTATCTTTCTTATTCAAGGTAATATTCATATTCAAACTTTGATTCAATTTCTATAACTATAAACTATCTTAATTCGAGTAAAAAAATCTTACTTGAACTTGTTTTTGTGTCATGATCCTACTTCAAGAACTTTCAAGCCATCAAAGATCCTTTGAAGCTAGATCATTTCTTGTCACTTCTAGTAGGTTTACCTACTAAACTTGAGGTAGTAATGATGTTCATAACATCATTCGATTCATATATATAAAACTATCTTATTCGAAGGTTTAAACTCGTAATCACTAGAACATAGTTTAGTTAATTCTAAACTTGTTCGCAAACAAAAGTTAATCCTTCTAACTTGACTTTTAAAATTAACTAAACACATGTTCTATATCTATATGATATGCTAACTTAATAATTTAAAACCTGGAAACACGAAAAACACCGTAAAACCGGATTTACGCCGTCGTAGTAACACCGCGGGCTGTTTTGGGTTAGTTAATTAAAAACTATGATAAACTTTGATTTAAAAGTTGTTATTCTGAGAAAATGATTTTTATTATGAACATGAAACTATATCCAAAAATTATGGTTAAACTCAAAGTGGAAGTATGTTTTCTAAAATGGTCATCTAGACGTCGTTCTTTCGACTGAAATGACTACCTTTACAAAAACGACTTGTAACTTATTTTTCTGACTATAAACCTATACTTTTTCTGTTTAGATTCATAAAATAGAGTTCAATATGAAACCATAGCAATTTGATTCACTCAAAATGGATTTAAAATGAAGAAGTTATGGGTAAAACAAGATTGGATAATTTTTCTCATTTTAGCTACGTGAAAATTGGTAACAAATCTATTCCAACCATAACTTAATCAACTTGTATTGTATATTATGTAATCTTGAGATACCATAGACACGTATACAATGTTTCGACCTATCATGTCGACACATCTATATATATTTCGAAACAACCATAGACACTCTATATGTGAATGTTGGAGTTAGCTATACAGGGTTGAGGTTGATTCCAAAATATATATAGTTTGAGTTGTGATCAATACTGAGATATGTATACACTGGGTCATGGATTGATTCAAGATAATATTTATCGATTTATTTCTGTACATCTAACTGTGGACAACTAGTTGTAGGTTACTAACGAGGACAGCTGACTTAATAAACTTAAAACATCAAAATATATTAAAAGTGTTGTAAATATATTTTGAACATACTTTAATATATATGTATATATTGTTATAGGTTCGTGAATCAACAGTGGCCAAGTCTTACTTCTCGACGAAGTAAAAATCTGTGAAAGTGAGTTATAGTCCCACTTTTAAAATCTAATATTTTTGGGATGAGAATACATGCAGGTTTTATAAATGATTTACAAAATAGACACAAGTACGTGAAACTACATTCTATGGTTGAATTATCGAAATCGAATATGCCCCTTTTTATTAAGTCTGGTAATCTAAGAATTAGGGAACAGACACCCTAATTGACACGAATCCTAAAGATAGATCTATTGGGCCTAACAAACCCCATCCAAAGTACCGGATGCTTTAGTACTTCGAAATTTATATCATATCCGAAGGGTGTCCCGGAATGATGGGGATATTCTTATATATGCATCTTGTTAATGTCGGTTACCAGGTGTTCACCATATGAATGATTTTTATCTCTATGTATGGGATGTGTATTGAAATATGAAATCTTGTGGTCTATTGTTACGATTTGATATATATAGGTTAAACCTATAACTCACTAACATTTTTGTTGACGTTTAAAGCATGTTTATTCTCAGGTGAATATTAAGAGCTTCCGCTGTTGCATACTAAAATAAGGACAAGATTTGGAGTCCATGTTTGTATGATATTGTGTAAAAACTGCATTCAAGAAACTAATTTCGATGTAACATATTTGTATTGTAAACCATTATGTAATGGTCGTATGTAAACAGGATATTTTAGATTATCATTATTTGATAATCTACGTAAAGCTTTTTAAACCTTTATTTATGAAATAAAGGTTATGGTTTGTTTTAAAAATGAATGCAGTCTTTAAAAAACGTCTCATATAGAGGTCAAAACCTAGCAACGAAATCAATTAATATGGAACGTTTTTAATCAATAAGAACGGGACATTTCATACAGGGTTGAGGTTGATTCCAAAATATATATAGTTTGAGTTGTGATCAATACTAAGATACGTATACACTGGGTCGTGGATTGATTCAAGATAATATTTATCGATTTATTTCTGTACATCTAACTGTGGACAACTAGTTGTAGGTTACTAACGAGGACAGCTGACTTAATAAACTTAAAACATCAAAATATATTAAAAGTGTTGTAAATATATTTTGAACATACTTTAATATATATGTATATATTGTTATAGGTTCGTGAATCAACAGTGGCCAAGTCTTACTTCTCGACGAAGTAAAAAATCTGTGAAAGAGAGTTATAGTCCCACTTTTAAAATCTAATATTTTTGGGATGAGAATACATGCAGGTTTTATAAATGATTTACAAAATAGACACAAGTACGTGAAACTACATTCTATGGTTGAATTATCGAAATCGAATATGCCCCTTTTTATTAAGTCTGGTAATCTAAGAATTAGGGAACAGACACCCTAATTGACGCGAATCCTAAAGATAGATCTATTGGGCCTAACAAACCCCATCCAAAGTACCGGATGCTTTAGTACTTTGAAATTTATATCATATCCGAAGGGTGTCCCGGAATGATGGGGATATTCTTATATATGCATCTTGTTAATGTCGGTTACCAGGTGTTCACCATATGAATGATTTTTATCTCTATGTATGGGATGTGTATTGAAATATGAAATCTTGTGGTCTATTGTTACGATTTGATATATATAGGTTAAACCTATAACTCACCAACATTTTTGTTGACGTTTAAAGCATGTTTATTCTCAGGTGAATATTAAGAGCTTCCGCTGTTGCATACTAAAATAAGGACAAGATTTGGAGTCCATGTTTGTATGATATTGTGTAAAAACTGCATTCAAGAAACTGATTTCGATGTAACATATTTGTATTGTAAACCATTATGTAATGGTCGCGTGTAAACAGGATATTTTAGATTATCATTATTTGATAATCTACGTAAAGCTTTTTAAACCTTTATTTATGAAATAAAGGTTATGGTTTGTTTTAAAAATGAATGCAGTCTTTGAAAAACGTCTCATATAGAGGTCAAAACCTCGCAACGAAATTAATTAATATGGAACGTTTTTAATCAATAAGAACGGGACATTTCAGGCGATACCTCATACGTGGGTTTTAAGTTCGATGTTGACGATACCACATTAATTGGGACGGATGGGATTTAAGTTCGATGTTAACGATACTATTCGCAGGGCTAGCCTTGAAATCTTGAATACTAATGGATGTTGTGAACATCAATGTTTATTTGTGTTGTAATGTAGCATATTATATTTTTCGGATTTTATGCTATTGTTGTGCTAGCTTGCGGTATTGGAAATTTAGCGTTATACTTTGCAATGGTATGCTATTTAAACTGCTAGCGTGTATGAGGTAAATTGTGTAAGTGATTGCAAGTAAGTAGGTCATATATGTATGTGCATAATTATTGCATTCACTAAGCTTTTAGCTTACCTCTCTCGTTGTTTACTTTTTATAGGTATTGTGTTATGAAGCTAGCTAGTTGTTAGACTAGTTGCTTAGGAGCGCTTGGGCTCGATGGGGTAGCTTTTGGATATGCGGACGCGGATTGGGGATTTGGTAGTCCCCGGGATTATGCTCTTAGTATTGGGTTGGGTTATAGAGTCGTAACTCGTCTAAATGTAAATTGGGATTGAAACTTGTATTTTGTGCGAAAGTCGTAAAACGGCCGATGTGGGCCCGGCATCGTAAAACTCGTTTTATTATTGGAACGTGTTAGTTTTATCTAATATTATATGTTGTGAAAAGCGTTTCGTCTAAAATTGTCGGGAAGTGGGAGATCTTTAAATGAAAATTGAAAAAATTGGACAGCAAGCTGTCAGGCCTTGTGAGCGCCGCGCACATAGGGGCTGCGAGCCGTGCACCCTACTGCTTATAAAAAAAATCTTTTGCTGCGTATTCAGTTGTATAATGGGTTGAGTCGTTACATGAGGGCATCGTTAGTTGGGTCCTTCTACTGCCAATTCCTAACACTCGTGACTGGTCCGTTAGGATTTTTCTTTACCCGTTAGGGCCTGTCTACCTGTCAATGGATAATTTTATTCACCTACACTTGTGACCCATAGATACCCGCGACCCGTGAACAAACATACGGGTTTAATAAATATACACTTTTAACAATATGTGCTTGCGGAGACCCATGACCGACGGATAAACCACAAGTAAACCTGCGAATAATTAATGATTTTAATTATTTATATTACATATATATATATATATATATATATATATATATATAAATGTATTTTCAAATTTATTAGTGCGGGTTAACGGGTATATTCGCGGGTTTCTCAAACGGGTATATTCGCGACCTCAACGAGTAGAGAATTTTACCCGTCCCATACCCGCGGGTGCACCTTTTGAATTTAGCTCCCCATCACAGGCTCGGATATCCATGGGTTACGAGTGTTTTTCAACCCATATACATCCCTACACAAAACTCAACACAGAAGATGCAAGGACCGACTAGCGTATTGCTGAGTCAATTGTTCAAACTCTTAAATATTATTTGAGAATCAATAAACATTCAAAATGCAAGCTAGCCCTCGCATCTTACATGTAATTCATGAAATATAGGCAAATTTGCAACTTCTGATGAAGAGAGAAAATCATCATAAACCCTTTCTAAATAGGACAAAACTATTAATTTCCCCAGAACACTTGTAACGCGTTTGCTGGAGACTTGTCGACCGAACATGCCACCTAGCATGTGTGACAACCCGGAAATTTCCAACCAAATTTAAACTCTATCTTTATATTATTTTGACAAGATAAGCAAAGTTTATTAAGTTAAATTTCAAGAATTTTAAACTGTCATACATTCATTTAATCTTGATCGGATTCCGATGATTCATGAACCATTATTTAATTGGATATGAATATGTATATATATATATGTATATGTATATTTTATAACTTGAGAATATTAACAAAGTATTAAACATATAATACTTTACGTGAACGTATTTGTTTCAATATGTTTATCGATGGAATTAGAAGGTAATATCAAATGATTGAATTATCAGAAACATTGTATGATTACGAGTCTCTGTTGAGAGGTTCACTTTGATTTAGAAAACCTTTCTTTTTAACGGTATTCGGAAAATGGTAAAGTGATTTGCATATAAGAACAATGTGTCACTTAACGAGAGTTAGTCAAAAGTTGTGGAGATTTCCGTTTAATTTTCAAAAGCATGCTTTACAATGATTGAATCGTGTCCCTTGGTAAATTAATTATTTAGTTTTCATATTATTAAAAATATTATTTGATATAATAATTTCTGTTATTAAAACAAGTTTAAATTATATAAAACGAACTTTGAAATATAATTAGTTTTGAAAACTAAATATTATATTATTAAATAAATATATCAATTGTATATATAATGTGTACAAATTTATATTTTAAATGATGATATATATACGTATATATTTTACAAAATATAATATTAACTTAGATATAAAATATTTTGATTTAAATATACTTGGATAAGTAATGAGAAGTTGATTTACGAAAGCAAATGACCAAAACACTCAAATGTATAAGTTACACTTCGAGTAATATAGTTATTGGTGAATTAAGTTTAATTATTGTTAAAGGTACACGTCGCGCAATGTAAAGGACAAGTTTTCTAAGCGTATGAAAATGTGTTCGCGAAACCAGAAACTGGACATTAGTCAAACGACAACGTACGAGTCATCGGAACAAAAATTACAAATTTACTATGAAAGTAAATATAATATAATATATAAATAATTATATAGATTAAATAATTAATTATATATATAATATTAATTAACGAGAGTGTCGGCAGAGTTGCAAGTTGGATGTGAGCTGGAGAAGTAAGCCATGCGATCACATGGCTATGTAGCCTAAACCCCATGCGATCGCATGGTGGGGGGTTGGTGGCTCAACTCTTTAAAACTCGATCGTTCCTGCCCATTTTCTCAATCTGTTTCTCGATCTCTTCTCTCATATATATATATATATATATATATATATATATATATATATATATATATATATATATATATATATATATATATATATATATATATATATATATATATTATTAATATTAATCTTATGGTTAAGAGTATTATTATTAGTAGTATTATACATAAAATATTACGACGGAGTGCTGTCCGAGTGATTTTAAAATATGCTTTTTCGAGCGGGATAGAACTAAGGAAATTATGGGTTATAGCTATGGAGGTTATGGGTATTGCTCGGGGGTATGCTCGTGAGGTCAATCTAATGTTTATCATTTCCGTTGCGTCTACGTACTTTTCTGCAATATTGAATCTCAATATTGATACGTGAGTACTCATAACTTAACTTTTATATATTAGTAATGTATCCCTGACTATTGCTCGAGTATATATGATTATGTATGCTTGTATGTTTAATTTCGTCGTTAAATAGTTTGGATGAATTATGAGTTTGATACATATGCTACTGAAATAAGGTATATGATATGCATGTCGTTGGAAAGCTTGCGAAAAATTAATAACTTTTCATTTAGAAAGTATATGATTTCGATGAACTGATTAAAAGATATCGTCAATCGAAGTATCTATAATTTTAAAGTATTATTGTTAAAATGATTATTATTATCGTTATCGCTATCGTTATCGTTATCATTATCGTTATCGTCGTTATTATCATTATTATTATTATTATTATCTAATAATCAATATTATTATTATTATTATTATTATTATTATTATTATTATTATTATGATTATTATTATTATTATTATTATTATTATTATTATTATTATTATTATTATTAAAATACTTAATATTTTTATCAAAACTATCATTCTATTATTTTTATCGTCATTATTATTATTAAAAGTATCATTAATATTAAAACCATCATTTTATTAAAATTATCATTTTAAATAGAAATATCATTGTTATTATAAAATATCATAATCATTTTAGTATTATTATTATTAAAAATTATCATTTTGAATAAAATTATTATTTTTATAAAATATTATTATTATTACTGTTAATATTAAAAAGTACCAACATTATTAAGAATATCATGATTAGAATTATCATTTTATCATAATTAATATTGTCATTAGTAAGTATAAATATTGTTATTATTATTAGTAGAATAACAATAATTATTATTATTAATACAAAATAATACAACTTTTACTTGTTATTATTATTATCAATATTATTTTATCAAATGAATATGTGATACAAAGATAATTTACCACATGTAATATAATTACATAAATAATACATACCACTATATTTTTATGATATTAAATGAACTTTATAAATTTTATTACTTAAGATATATAAAAGTATATCTTTATATATAAATTTTTATATAAATTTTTATATTAATAAATGATTTATATTAATTACTCTAATAAAATCCGATAAATATATTTAAATATATAAAACGACCATTTAAGTTATATAATAAACATGTTTAGATTTTGTAAATCATTTTGGGTCAAATTGACTTTTGTTGACTTTTGCATATCGATCTCGAGCATTAGGATTGTGGTATACTATGACTTGACCTAAATTGTTAGACAGATATTGACCATGATATATATATATATATATATATATATATATATATATATATATATATATATACATACTTAGTATAGGTTCGTGAATCCAAGGCCAACCCTGCACTTGTTCAGTGCCGTCATATGCATTATTGCTACATTACTCCTTTTTTATGTATATATATTTTTGGGACTGAGAATACATACGTTGCTTTTATAACTGTTTTACGAAATAGACACAAGTACTTGAAACTACATTCTATGGTTGAATTATTATTGGATATCACCCTTTTAGCTTGGTAGCCTAAGAATTTGGGAACAGACCCCCAAATTGACGCGAATCCTGAAGATAGATCTATGGACTTTGACACGTCCCATCCGGGTTACGGATGCTTTAGTACTTTAATTTTATATACAGATGAGTGTACCTGTATATTGGGGATATTTTAGATGCATTTGTTAATGTCGGTTACTAGGTGTTCACCATATGAATGATTTTTAATTCGCAGGTTATGCGTACTATTTTGTAATCGGGTTACGTGTACAATTATATATCTGAAATCTTGTGGTCTATTAAAATAATGGAAATGAATGTTTATGATAAACTAATGAACTCACCAACCTTTTGGTTAACACTTGAAAGCTTGTTTATTCTCAGGTTTGAAAGAAATCTTCCGCTGTGCATTTGCTCATTTAGAGATATTACTTGGAGTCATTCATGGCATATTTAAAAAGACGTTGCATTCAAGTTATTGAGTTCAATAAAGATTATTATTAAGAAGATAACAGATTAAGTCATTTATAGATTGGATATATTATGAAAGGGTATGCATGCCTGTCAACTTTCAATGAAATGAAAGTTTGTCTTTTAAAAACAAATGCAATATATGTAAAATGTAACATATAGAGGTCAAGTACCTCACGATGTAACCATATGTTAAGTATTCGTCCTTATGGATTAGGACGGGTCGTCTCAGCATGCCATAGTCCGACGTGTCGGTTGCCAAATATGTTGGCGTGTTTAGTACCTCAAACCAGAACGTTTTTGATGTACTTATGTATTGACACTTTTTTAACATAACTTTAATATATTTTTAATATTCATTCCCTTTTCATCAAACATTCAATTACATTTTGAGACATTAGTTCATCACGCCACCCACTACTCACATTCATCGTATCTTATTTTTCACGACACTACTAATGAATCCAACACACCCCTAACAAAAAAACAAAAAAACAAAAACTCCACCACTACAAATGCTCCTATGATTATTTAATAACATTTCTACTTCTCCCTAATCCCTATATATACTTACTTCTACTTTTTGACCAAGTACTCGCCAAGTACTTGGTACTCCCTAATCCCTATATATACTTACTTCTACTTTTTTACAGAGTTTAACCGAGTACTCGCCAAGTACTCAATACTCTCTGAGTTGCAAAAATCAAGTACTTGCCGATTTGTAAGACCCTGAGTATAGATTTAGTACATCTGTGCGTCGCGCATATTTTAGCGCGCCGCGCATAACCAGCTGGCAGACTAGTTCGTAATTTTGGTGTTTTAATGAGGCACATTTGGGTCTTTTCACTTGGGTGCCAGATTTTATGCCTCAAATCTGATCCATTACTCATCTTTATCCTCATTCACCATCTTTACACACTTTCACTTAGAGAGAGAGAGAGAGAAGAAGAAGAGCTTAGAGAGAGAAAGCTTGGAATCTTGAAGAAGGAGTTGGGTTTTGACAAAGTCCAAGTATTAAAGTTGTTCATCTCGTTCCTAGCTACATTTTGGTAGTGGTGGTAAGTCCTAACTCAGAGTTTCATTTAATTTGATGTTAGGGTTTGAACTTGCATGTTCTTGAAAAAACCCATCTAGCTCACAAATGGATGTTTGAAGCTAGTGGTGGGTGTTGTTAACCCTTGTTGGTGGGTTTTAGGTTGGAAGACTACTTGGGCATGTTAGGGCTTGTAATTTGGGTATAATCACTAGGGTTAGTGATTATGTTGATGTTGGAACCCAAATGGGTGCGTTTGGAAGCTTGATTTTGAATTGAGTCAAAATTAGGGTTTGTGACATGATTTTGGGGAAGACAAGTGTTTAGCACTTGTAATTTGGGCTAGTTGGTGTTATAGGACCATTTTCACTAGTGTTAAGTGATTATTGGTTAGTTTGGGCATTGGTTGTGCTTGAAAGTGCAATTGGGTCATAATTGCACTAAGTGTCAATTTGGGTTGGTTTATAATCCACCCAAATTGTGTTGTTTGTTATGTGATAAATGGAATAGGTACATTCCATTGACGGATTGCGGATTTGGTTTGCATTCATCATGGAGACAAGGCGAGTGTAAATATATTATAAGCGTATGTATGTGTAGGATGGGTACAGGTGGGGTAGAGTGATCCTTGTGCGTTCGGGTTCACTTTACATGTGTGTGGGAGAATGGACCCCGTGAGTTTCGGGTCCATGTTGCACGTTTGTGCGTTTTGGGTTACCACCAGTGGGGTAGTGAATCTTGTATGTTTTCGGATTCACGTTGGCGTGAGTAAGCCAACCCCGTTGTTGTTGTTGAGGTGATTTGGGTAGTGAATCTCGTGTAGTTCGAATTCACAATGTCGCATAGTTTTCGGACATATCCATTGTTGTTGTTATGGCTTAGGGTAGTGAATCTCATGTATTTCGGATTCACTGGGGCTCGTGTAGTTCGTCCAACCCTATTGTCGTATGGATTGGGATAGTGAATCTCGTGTAGTTCGAATTCACTAGGGCGCGTGTAGTTCGGCCAATCCCAGTTGTAGTTGAGATGAAGGTAGTGAATCTCGTGTAGTTCGGATTCACTAGGGCGCGTGTAGTTCGGCCAACCTTCGCGTGTTTGAGGTTAAGGGGTTAACTATGGGATCTTTATGTACTGTATATATATATATATATATATATATATATATATATATATATATATATATATATATATATATATACAGTAGTTGTGTTGTAGCTAATTCTGTGGATTTGACATAGTGGTACGTAGCATATAGCTTGCTTAGTTATACATGAGTATAAGATGTGTTTAATACATGCTATTTGGTGATACATATTCATTTTATGTATATGTATGGATATAGTATGTTTACATTCACTAAGCTTTATAGCTTACCCTCTTGTTGTTACATTCTTATATAGTCGCAAAGTGGAGGTGGCAAGGGTAAGTACGGGGATTAGTGGATGACCGCGTGTTGCTTTAGAAGACTTTGCTTTTGGATTTGACTTAGGATTGAGTAGTGCAATCCCAACCGCCATGCTCGGTCTTTTGTTATAATTAAACGAAATGGGTCGAATTTTTCACGTCCTTGTATTTACGGGTCGTTGGAGTCCCGAGAGTCGTAATACTCTGTTGACGTTTAAAACTCGTTTATTTAATGTTGGAAAACTGTTAAATTTAGTTTTGGGCTAATGAAACTTGGATTGTTGAAAATGGGTTGTCTGGTAATAAAAAGGGGACTGATCCAGTTTCATGCTTTAGAGCGCACCGCGCAAATCTTCGCACGCCGCGCAAATGCATGAGAGATGTTGGTCAGGTCTTGTTTTGAGTTATGTTTTGAAAACCTGCATTAGGTCGCGCCTCGCAACTTTTTGCGCGCCGCGCAAATGGTCTGGTGTGCTGAACTATTTTGTTTTTTTTTAAGTGTGTTTTTTCGTAAAGTGTTATGGGTCGTTACAAGTGGTATCAGAGCGTCTAAGGGATTTAGATGACTTGAGATAGGTTCCTAGACTTAGACTTTTGTATGTGCTTATTTGTTGCGGGACTTGTAGGAGTACGGCTCGGAACGGGAAATTGGTTAGTGCCTTAGTGTGTAGGTGAACTAACTAGGATTGTGGTTGTATCGTGATATTATTCGTGTATGTGTGCTTATATCGCGTTGTGTTTGTGTTTGTGTATATCATTGAGCAAGATAGTCGTTGTACTCATGAGTTGAGACGGCGTGTGCGCGTAATAATGACTAGCTACCATTGTTACAAGTGCAAATCGTGTCTAACGAGTGAGGTACGTCGAGTGTTGAGCAAGATGGGGCGATGTTTTGCGTGTGGTTTATTAGCGTTTCATCGTTTAATCAATTTGCATTCTTTATAATGAAGACGAGAAGTGGGTCTTTGAGTGGGAATCAAGGTGATGATGAAGAATTGACGTCTAAGATTGAGGCCGCTTTGGAGAATTATTCCTCGGTTTTTACCGGGAAGGTCAAAGAAGTCTTTCAAGGGGCGATTGAAGGACAAGTAACCGATCTTCTTAAGGAGCAAATGGGTACGATTGTTCAAGCGGAGTTTGTAAAGAGGTTTCTTAAACCTCAAGTTGAAGGCGGTGGAGAGGATGTTCCTCTTGATCATGGGATTCGAGGCAATGAAGTCAGAAGGGAGTTTATTTACAAAAACTTCATGATGACAAAACCTCCTATGTATGCCGAGGATCCTGATCCTTTGATAAGCACCGGCTGGATCTCGGATGTCGAAGGGTGTTTTTGTACGAGTGAATGCCCTCCTGACAAGAAAATGAGACTCGCTATTAGTTTGTTGCGGGGTAATGCGAAGAATTGGTTGGATGGTAAGATCGATATCGTTGGTGAGGAATCGTTTAGGGGGTTATCGTGGGACGATTTTAAGAAGGAATTCTTCGAGGAGTTCTGAACGCAAGCCGATTTGACGAGGTTGTGTGACGAGTTGCAAAGTTTGCGACAAGGGTCTATGGACCTAAATACTCTTAGGGCTACCTTTTTAGCGAAGGCCCGATTTTGTCCCGAATATACGAGGAACGATAGGTTGTTGATGGAGCATTTTCTTAATACTTTGAATGATGACTTGCGCGGGAAAATTAGCCTTGGGCAAGTAGACTCTTTTGCTAAACTATTTGTTGTGGCTAAGGGTTTTGAATCGTATGCTCCGACAATAGCTGATGATACTTCGGGTAAGAGAAGGGTTAAATCGTATGGCGCTCCGAGCAAGAAAGCTAAAAGTGCAATTGAGAGCACGGGTAGCGTGAGGAAAGGAGTGTTGGACGCTAGTGCGTCTAGATGTTTCAATTGTGGAGAAAGAGGTCACAAGTTTTGGGAGTGCCCGGTATCGAGAAGTAATGGAATTGTGTGTTTCAATTGCCGTAAAGAAGGGGATCGCAAGATGGAGTGTCCTGAGCTAGCAGTGGCGGGCGTCGCGAGAAGACGTTCAGGTACTTTTAGTGTGGTATTAGTATGTTATTCAATTTGTAATTGCATGCGGTATGTATGTAAACCTTAGCTAAACTTTATTCTCCGTTGGAGATAATTTTTAGCGAGCGGTTGGCTTACGTGTCACGACCCTACTTTTTCCGTTATCTTTTACCGTTAATTATTTAACGACCGTTAATTGTTAATTGGGTTACGTCATTTCATGACCTATATTATTATTTTAGTAATAATATATTAATTATTATGTGTTATGTGAATATATGTATTCATATTTTAAATCGTACGTTTATACGAATCGCGGATTTCTATCCGGCGAATCTTTTCGGTTTTCAAACCAACGGTCGCGTTTTTGAGATATTTAAATCCTATTTATTTTAAATATGATATTTTAAGGTCGTATAATTATATAGTATATTTATATTTATTTTTCGTCGCGCGTTTGTTATCTTTCCGAATTTTTAATCGCGTAAGTGCGTTTTCGCGTTTCGGGACTCGTTCGGGCTTTCGGGCCATCAGGAATTTCACATTTATCAAAATTGGGCAAGTGGGACCCACCCCACTCACCCATTCGGCCGACCCATGGGGGGGGAGGGAGTATACTCCCCATATTTCTATTTTTTGTTTTATTTTATTTACATTCCTAATTCTATCTAAACCTAAATATTATTTTTGCTCTCTTTCTCCCTTTTCTTCTTCCTTGGGCGACGACAACCATCACCATAACATCATCATCTTCATCAATTTTCATAGCTTGGATCAAGGATTGTTATACATCAACGCGTTCCTCGTTCCGTTCTCTACGCGATTATACTTCTCGTTTCTTGATTAGGGTATAAACCCTAACCCTAGAACTTTTAATTTTTCCTTACTTTTCTGTATTTTGATGATTTATTAGTAGTATGATGATTATTAGTTGTTGTAATGTTGATTGTATGCGTAGAATTGCTCGTTTACATATGTTTTCGGTTTGATATAATTTGGACAGCAGCTTTTTCGTGTGTTTCTGACTTTGTAACTGATATAAAAGTTAAAATAAAGTATATAAATGAGTTCCTCTCATCAAGACATTAATTTTAGACACCGGATTCATGTCGTTTCGATTCCCGGAACCCTAGTTATGATCAAAGTGGTATTTTGTTAAGATTGAATGGGATTTTGGTATGAACCAGGTTTGGTCCGACTTTGTGACCATATTTGGTGACTTTAGGGTGTGTTAGTGTGTTAGGACTGATGGTGGGGCGGACTTTCATGTTCGGGTCATCTCAATCCGAGCCACGAATCACCCGTTACGTCTAAAACACGTTTTTGATTGAATTGAAGTTGCAAGTAGTGTGTTGGCTGTACATCACGACTTGTGGACTGTTCTTGGGGTGTTCTTGAGTGTACCAAAGTGTCGGGTGGTTTACTTAGGTGGAGATATATGTAAGGCTCGCCGAAAACCGACACCCGGGGCTTAGGATACGACCCGATGCACTTTTGATTTAAAACTTTTGACTAATTATTAAACTTAGGATATAAATAATGGATTTCATTATAATTTAATTACTTATGATAAAAAAAAGGTAATTATTATTAATTACAACTTATGATATATATTTATTATATCATTTAATTAATACTTATGATTTAATTAACTTTTTAATTAAACATATGATTAATAATACTTCATTATTAATGGAAAATACTTATGATAAGTATTAAACTTATATTATGAGATTTCTATAATAAGACTTATAATAAGGATTAAATAATTATTTAATTATTATAAGGCTTAGTTATTATTTAATTATAATTTAATTATTAAATACTTATGATTTAATAATTATAATTAGAAACTTATGATATGATTAATAATTCATTATTAATTAATAATACTTATGATATGATTTAAAATTTATTATTAATTAATAATATTTATATTATGACTAATATTTAATTAATTAATTAAATACTTATGATATATTAATTATATCATTTAAACTTAATTAACTTTAATAATTTATTTTAATTTAATTAAACTTATGTTATGACATAATTAGACATATTTAACTTTAATAAACGTTATAATTTATATTATTATTATAACTTACACTTTTAAAATTAACGTTGACTATGTTTGACCAAGGTTGACTTTTAAGTTGACTTTCGGTTGACTTTGACTTTCAGTTGACTTTTGTTGACTTTCTAATTAAGGAAACTTTCCTAACTTATAAACTTTCCTAAAATAGCAACTTTCTAAATTTGGAAACTTTCCAAAAATAGAAACTTTCCAAAAATAGAAACTTTCCAAAAATAGAAATTTTCCAAAAATGGAAACCTGCTAAAAATAGAAACTTTCTAAAAATAGAAAGTGTGTGTCCGTAAGCTGTTCCAATCAAACCGATGCATATTGAGTGTTGTTCTATGTTTACTTGCAACATGTACAATAGCTATCATACTAAGACTTGACCTAAGTTAGTTATTTATATCGACCTGCTTTATTTATAGGTCGGCGTTGTGATCATTCCTGATCACTGTACTACATTTGCTGTTCGCTTAATTGTGTTGGTTACTTCATTACTTTTAAGGTGAGTTATAGTCCCATTTTTACATACTTTTCAAAGTATATTTTTGGGATGTGATTATATGCATTTTATTCACGTTTAGACACAAGTGACAATTTGTCATAACCCGTCCTTAACCATAAGAACGCGTTAGATAACGTATGATTTCATTGCGAGGTATTGACCTCTATATGAGACATTTTTAAAAGAAAACTGCATATATTATACATTACAAACCACAACCATTATTTTTGTTACAAGCTTAAGACAATAAAAAGATGATTATCGTTTAGCGATAATCTTCGACTTACAAACTTTACATATGATGACAACAACACGGTTTCTAGCATATTTTACAATACAACATCTCGGATATGCAGTTTTATTTTTGACACAAACATGCGTACGCAAGATCCTGGTTAGATCCAACATGATGCAGCGGAAGCTTTAGAAATCACCTGAGAATAGACATGTTTTAAAAGGTCAACATAAAGTTGGTGAGATATAGGTTTAATGCCGGCAGCAATATATATATAGACCACAAGATTTCGTATATAAACAGTTTAATAAAAGTATTCTAAGTGGTTGAGCACTTGGTAACCATACTTAACATTTTCACGTCGCATATTCCCTTTAATATGAAATCTTACTACACCGTACCAAGTGTAGTCACAAAACGAAGTACTGTGCAACCGTTGAATACTGGTCGTCCAGTCCGGTTGGGGTTGTCAGGCCCGATAGATCTATCAACAGGATTCGCGTTTACAATACCGCTGTAAATATTAGTTACCAAGCTACAGGGAAGTATGCCAGTGGTACAACTCAACGTAGAATATATTTTTCAGTTACTTGTGTCCATAATGTAAAACATAAAATACATGTATTCTCATCCCGAAATATTTAGAGTTTAAAAGTGGGACTATATACTCACTCTTGTCTTGATGATATATATATTTTGACTCGGTCTTCCGGTTGATATCACGAACCTATCCATATATAATATATCAATATGTTTCCATTTTAAAACAAACGTTATATATATATATACTTGTTATACTTTTAATATTTTGAATATTTCCTTAGTCCGTAGTTAGCATTCCGATGTTAGTAATTCAATTTTAATGGTTCATTTTTAGATGTTTAATATACCCGCAATAAACAAAACCCCCAACGAAATAAATAAAACCCCATCGTATATGTATTGGTCGAGATTAATCTTGACCCATGGTACCGGTGTTGTCAAATGACGTGTTGCGTACATAAAGTACCGGTGTTGTCAAATGACGTGTTGCGTACAATCATGGGATCTTATGATTAATCTTCTCGTGTTGCTTACGGGTGATCCTGAACCATATGAAATTGAATTATGAGTACATATATATAAAATATCATGTTATCTTATAAAGATGTGATTTTATGTAAATTTTTCCAATGAATCCCGAAGTTGAAAATGTCTAGGATAGCCAATTTTGTTTCGGTCATAGTTTCTTCGTTACAAGTCCGTTTTCGTTGATTCAAATTGCCATCTTCTTGGATCGAGTTCTTCTTTAAGACTATGAACTGTAAATACCTTGGTTTGTATTCAAAATCATACGGCATAAGTGAAAGTTTAGTGAAACATATGAAGTTAAACATTTTGTTACAACAAAATCATTTAATGACCATTTTTCCAAAAATACTTATACTTTGAAAAACCAAGTTTTACCTTGTTAAATTAATATATAAATAAGTTATGTTACATGTCTTGAAGTATTTTAAAAGTTAAGTTAGAAGGATCTATTTAGTTTGCAAACAAGTTTGAAAACATTCAAACTATGTTCTTGTTGTTAAACTTTTGTACCACAAAATAAGATAGCTATATATATATGAATCGAATAAGGTTATGAACATAGATTCTACCTCAAGTTCCTTGGATAAGTTTGCTGTAAAAGAGGAGTAAGAAGCTAGAATCAAAAGGGTACTAGAGGTGGATGAAAGATTGGAAGTAAGTTGGTGTTCTTGGAGGGTTTTCTTGAAGTGTTTTTGTATGGTTTTCTTATGGTGTTTAACTAGTGTTTTTGGAGCTAGATTTCTATAGATGTGAGCTGAGATGATTAAGGGGTTTAAGAGTTATGGAGTGGTGTTCTTAACTTAGCAAAATGAAGTAGTAGAAGTTGAAGAATGAGGGTGTATTTATGGTGGTGGATGGCGTGACCAAGGGGGGAACAAGAACAAAATTTTACCTTGTATTCTTGTATAATTATTGTAGGTAAATGTCAAAAGGTATTCCCTCTTGATGAGGGCAACAATAGCAGCTGATTAGGTGATGATTTGATGTGTATTTGCTATTAGTAAATACGTATAGAAGCTAGGTATGATACGAGTACAAATACTCTAGGTATACGTATAGAAATTTTGTGAAAAATGGAATGAGGATTCAAATATAGCTATCTTTTGTGAATACACTTATATGATTTTATGTATTTAAGTCTTTAAAAGTGATTAAATACATTACTTATACAATATATGTATAAACATTATAAGTCTTAAGTATTTATGTCAATTAACGTTACGTATTGTTATCATTTTGAAAACTTAAGTTAGTAGTTTCAAAATATACTTATAACTTGTTGTTATTAATACAAAATGAGATATTAAAACATTTATTAATCATGTTAAATATGTATATATACATATATATACACAAACGTATAATTATCATATATTGTATAGTTCGTGATATCATCGGTCAAACTAGACGGTCAAACGTTGTGTAAAACTCTTTTCGGAAATATAAATCTCGACAATTTGGATTGCTTATCATGTTGGCAAGGTTCAATTTATGTAAATATTAATCTTATAAGTATAGAATGATCGAAAAAGTGCGGGTCGTTACATTACCTCCCCGTTAAATAAATTTCGTCCCGAAATTTTAAAATTGTACCTATTTTGCGTCATCGAGAAACAAATGCGGATACTTTCGTTTCATCTGATCCTCTCGTTCCCAAGTAAACTCGGGACCTCTTCTAGCATTCCAACGAACCTTAACAATCGGTATATTGCTCTGTTTGAGCTGTTTAACTTCACGGTCCATGATTTCAATTGGTTCTTCGACGAATTGTAGTTTCTCGTCGACATGGATTTCTTCAAGAGGAATGGTGAGGTCTTCCTTTGCAAGACACTTCTTAAGGTTTGAGACGTGAAAGGTATTATGTACTCCGGCGAGTTGTTGCGGTAACTCGAGTCGATAAGCTACCGGTCCAATGCGTTCGATGATCTTGAACGGGCCTACGTACCTTGGGTTCAGTTTACCCCTTTTGCCGAACCGTATTACACCTTTCCAAGGTGACACTTTTAGCATAACCATGTCCCCGACCTGAAACTCTAATGGTTTCCTTCGAACATCGGCGTAGCTCTTTTGGCGACTACGGGCTGTTTTCAATCTCTCCTTGATTTGCACTATCTTCTCGGTCGTTTCTTGTATGATCTCGGGACCAGTTAATTGTCGATCTCCTACTTCATTCCAACAGATAGGAGATCTACACTTCCTTCCATACAATGCTTCGAATGGCGCAGCTCCAATGCTCGCATGATAACTATTATTATACGAGAATTCTGCTAACGGTAGATATTTATCCCATCCGTTTCCAAAATCGATCACACATGCCCTGAGCATGTCTTCAAGAGTCTGAATTGTTCTTTCACTCTGCCCGTCGGTCTGCGGATGATATGCGGTACTCATATCCAAACGAGTTCCTAGTGCCTCCTGTAGTGATTGCCAAAACTTTGAGGTAAATCTACTATCACGATCGGATATAATGGAAATAGGTATTCCATGCCTTGAAACCACTTCCTTTATATACAATCGTAATAGTTTATCCATTCTATCTGTTTCCTTTATAGGCAAGAAATGTGCAGACTTGGTGAGACGATCAACAATCACCCAAATGGTGTCGTATCCCCAGGCAGTCTTTGGTAACTTTGTGATGAAATCCATGGTAATACCATCCCATTTCCATTCTGGGATTTCTGGTTGTTGAAGTAACCCTGACGGCTTCTGGTGTTCTGCTTTGACTTTGGAACAAGTTAAACATTCCCCAACATATGTTGCAACGTCTGTCTTCAAATTAGGCCACCAATAATGCGTCTTAAGATCTTGGTACATCTTTCCAACTCCAGGATGTATCGAATATCTTGTCTTATGTGCCTCGTTCAATATCAACTTCCTTAATCCACCCAACTTCGGTACCCAAATACGATTTGCAAAATATCGAATTCCATCTTCCCGCATAACGAGTTGCTTCTCATACTTCTTCATTATTTCATTTCCTTTATTTTCTTTAGTAAGTGCTTCTCGTTGAACTTCTTTGATTTGTGAGTTGAGATTCATGCGAATTTTTATATTCATTGCTCGAACTCGAATTGGTTCTCGTTCCTTTCTGCTTAAAGCATCGGCCACCACGTTCGCCTTTCCGGGATGATAACGAATTTCACAATCATAGTCGTTTATTAACTCGACCCACCTACGTTGCCTCATGTTCAATTGTTTCTGATCAAAAATATGTTGAAGGCTTTTATGATCAGTAAATACAGTGAATTTAACCCCATACAAGTAATGTCTCCACATCTTCAATGCAAACACGACTGCTCCCAGTTCTAGATCGTGCGTCGTATAATTCCGCTCGTGAATCTTCAATTGTCGGGATGCAAATGCAATTACTTTCTTTCGTTGCATAAGAACACAACCAAAACCTTGTCGCGAAGCGTCACAATATATTTCAAAATCATTGTTCCCTTCTGGTAACGATAAAATAGGCGCCGTAGTTAACTTCTTCTTCAGTATTTGAAATGCGTTCTCCTGCTCCGAGGTCCATTCGTATTTCTTCCCTTTTTGCGTTAATGCTGTCAACGGCTTAGCTATTCGGGAAAAATCTTGAATAAACCTTCTATAATAACCGGCTAAACCCAAAAATTGGCGTATCTGCGTTGGTGTCTTAGGAGTCTCCCATTTTTCTATAGCTTCAGTTTTTGCTGGATCAACCTGAATTCCTTCGCTATTAACAACGTGGCCAAGAAATTGCACTTCTTTCAACCAAAAAGCACACTTAGAAAATTTAGCATATAGCTGTTCTTTTCTTAACAACTCCAATATCAACCTTAAATGCTCTTCATGCTCTTGCTCACTCTTGGAATAGATAAGAATATCATCAATGAAAACGATAACAAACTTATCTAAATACGGACTACAAACTCGATTCATGAGGTCCATGAATACAGCTGGCGCATTCGTCAATCCAAACGGCATAACCAAAAATTCGTAATGACCATAACGTGTCCGAAAAGCAGTTTTCGGAATGTCCTCTTCTTTAACGCGTAGTTGATGATAGCCCGATCTTAAGTCGATTTTCGAATAAACACATGATCCTTGCAATTGATCAAATAAGTCATCAATTCTCGGTAGTGGATATCGATTCTTGATAGTTAACTTATTTAATTCACGATAGTCTATACACATCCTAAAAGATCCATCTTTCTTCTTAACAAACAAAATTGGAGCTCCCCACGGTGAAATACTCGGTCGTATGAATCCACGGTCCAGTAATTCTTTTAACTGACTTTGAAGTTCTTTTAACTCGGACGGTGCAAGTCTATATGGAGCACGAGCCACTGGTGCAGCTCCTGGTACTAAATCTATTTGAAATTCTACCGATCTAAATGGAGGTAATCCCGGCAATTCTTCTGGAAAAACTTCAGGAAAATCTCTTGCCACAGGCACGTCGTTGATGCACTTTTCTTTCTTTTCGACTTTATTAACATGTGCTAAAATAGCGTAACATCCCTTTTCTAAACACTTCTTGGCTTTCAAACAGCTAATGAGTTTTAGCTTTGAATTACCCTTCTCTCCATAAATCATCACCGGTATTTTATCCTTACCAGGAATACGAATTGCCTTCTTGGCACAAACAACTTCCGCTCCTATTTTGGACATCCAGTCCATGCCGACTATTACATCAAAACCTCCTAATTCTACGGGTATTAAGTCGATTTTAAACGTTTCTCCGGCTAGATTTATTTCACAACCACGACAAATTTTATCGGCTTTAATTAGTTTACCATTAGCTAACTCAATCAAGTACTTAGCATCTAGAGGTAATGATGAACAATTCAATTTAGTGTAAAAATTTTTACACACATAACTTCTATCGGCGCCAGTATCAAATAAAATAGATGCTGATAAGTTATTAATGGTAAACGTACCCGTAACAAGCTCCGGGTCTTCTCGTGCCTCTCTAGCATTAATAACAAACGCTCTTCCACGTGCAGGTCCGCCATTCTGATTCGGGCACTGACTCTTATAATGACCTTGTTTTCCACACCCAAAACAAGTAATGTTAGCCAAAGCAGTTCTATTTGCGTTGGTGGCAGGAGTCTTGTTACCATTTGCATTTGTAACGAGAGCCTTACAATCTTCAGCAAGATGTCCCTGTCGATTGCATTTGGTGCACAACACACTACAGTAACCAAAGTGATGTTTGTGACAACGGTTGCATAAAGGACTTTGTCCTTTGTAACCAAAGCCTGAACCGCTACCCGCACCTTTCGGGGTTTCTGGTTTCTTAAAAGATTGCTGTTGGTAACCTCGATCATAATTTCCGTTCCACTTCCTTTTGTTACTCGATACCTTCACCTCAGTAGTGAATGCTTTCTTATCCAGAATGACCTGATCCATTAACTCGTTCGCCATGGTTATAGCTTCATGAATTGTCTTAGGTTTCGACGCCGTAACGTTTGCCTTGACCTTTTTGGGCAAACCACCTTTGTACATTTCAATCTTCCGTGCTTCGGTTGGAACCAATTCAGGACATAGTAAAACCAATTCCATGAATCGCTGATTGTAGTTGGTGATTTCAGTACCAACCACCTTCAAACTTCGTAACTCATCTTCTAACTTAATAACCTCATTCCTTGGACAATACTCGTTGATTAACATCGCTTTGAATTCTTCCCATGGAGTATCATAAGCTACATCTCCTCCGACCGCCTTCACATAATTCTTCCACCATGTGAGTGCACTATCTTGTAAAGTGCACGATGCATACTTGGTCATGTCTTTTTCATCACAACCACTGATTTTGAACACCGTCTCCATCTTTTCTATCCATCGGGTTAAACCGATCGGTCCTTCCGTTCCACTGAATGATGATGGTTTGCAAGCTTGGAAAGTCTTGTAGGAGCATCCTACACGAGGATTTGGATTAACTGCAGCAGCTCTTGCAGCTTCGACCCATAACATTCTGTCGTTAACTCGCTGGTTGATGAATTCCTCGACTTCTTGTTCCGTCATTCGATTCAATCGCGCCATTTCCTAATGAAAGAAAATAATTATTCACATGGAATATTATAGATGTAGTGTGTATTTATAGTACATTATAGCTTGTTAATAATATGAACCAGGTATTATTATAAAAGCCTTTTCTTCTTATTAGCGTTTTATAATTATATCTTGGGTAGTACCTACCCGTTAATGTTCATACTTAATAGCTTAGTACAGAATCAATTACTACAATCTAAATAATACTTAACCATGGAAAATTATTGCATTTCATACTTCGCTATTTTACATATGCTTACATCAAACTTTAAACAAATCACACTAATAATATTATACAAAACATTATGTGATTCCATGGTTTAATACGGTAGCGCATCATTTGGTCTATTTCCCAAAACATTTATGTCCAGGGAATCCCCCAACACGAATCCTAGCTGTCTCCCTACGTTTTGGCTGAGGTGCCGAAGAACTAGATGCGGGGATAGCACTAATAGGAATAGCGGGGATAGGGGTGGTAGTGTTGAGTGGAATTGGTGCCACATCATTCTCATTAAACTCGGGATTTGGATTTTCCAATTCACTAGCTTTTCGTTTCTTTCCTTGATTATATTTTTCTTTCGTAATTTCCTCGGGTTCACTTTCCTCTTCGGGTTCACTTTCCTCCTCGGGTTCACTTTCCGATATTTCTATAGTTGGTTCATCCGGAAATTGTGAGTCTTCCCCAAAAATACCACTTTCGTCATCAGATATGTTAATGACTGAAACACAATCTGAAGGTTCTGATTCGGAGTCGCTGAATGTGATAATAAGTTTCGAGCCCGACATCTATCACACAACAACTAACCCATTAGTACTTACATAATATTTACACATAAATTTTAACCAACAGTGATAAGCAATGGTTTTTAAAATCAGACCCGGTCAAAGTCCAGACTTTACTAATGTATCCTAACGACTTCTCGGTTAGACACACTAATGCAAACCTGGTTCGCTAAGACCAACGCTCTGATACCACATGTCATAACCCGTCCTTAACCATAAGAACGCGTTAGATAACGTATGATTTCATTGCGAGGTATTGACCTCTATATGAGACATTTTTAAAAGAAAACTGCATATATTATACATTACAAACCACAACCATTATTTTTGTTACAAGCTTAAGACAATAAAAAGATGATTATCGTTTAGCGATAATCTTCGACTTACAAACTTTACATATGATGACAACAACACGGTTTCTAGCATATTTTACAATACAACATCTCGGATATGCAGTTTTATTTTTGACACAAACATGCGTACGCAAGATCCTGGTTAGATCCAACATGATGCAGCGGAAGCTTTAGAAATCACCTGAGAATAGACATGTTTTAAAAGGTCAACATAAAGTTGGTGAGATATAGGTTTAATGCCGGCAGCAATATATATATAGACCACAAGATTTCGTATATAAACAGTTTAATAAAAGTATTCTAAGTGGTTGAGCACTTGGTAACCATACTTAACATTTTCACGTCGCATATTCCCTTTAATATGAAATCTTACTACACCGTACCAAGTGTAGTCACAAAACGAAGTACTGTGCAACCGTTGAATACTGGTCGTCCAGTCCGGTTGGGGTTGTCAGGCCCGATAGATCTATCAACAGGATTCGCGTTTACAATACCGCTGTAAATATTAGTTACCAAGCTACAGGGAAGTATGCCAGTGGTACAACTCAACGTAGAATATATTTTTCAGTTACTTGTGTCCATAATGTAAAACATAAAATACATGTATTCTCATCCCGAAATATTTAGAGTTTAAAAGTGGGACTATATACTCACTCTTGTCTTGATGATATATATATTTTGACTCGGTCTTCCGGTTGATATCACGAACCTATCCATATATAATATATCAATATGTTTCCATTTTAAAACAAACGTTATATATATATATACTTGTTATACTTTT
Source organism: Rutidosis leptorrhynchoides (assembly GCF_046630445.1). Lineage (NCBI taxonomy): Eukaryota > Viridiplantae > Streptophyta > Magnoliopsida > Asterales > Asteraceae > Rutidosis > Rutidosis leptorrhynchoides. The sequence continues at coordinate 150,474,233 of NC_092339.1, forward strand.
AATATTTTGAATATTTCCTTAGTCCGTAGTTAGCATTCCGATGTTAGTAATTCAATTTTAATGGTTCATTTTTAGATGTTTAATATACCCGCAATAAACAAAACCCCCAACGAAATAAATAAAACCCCATCGTATATGTATTGGTCGAGATTAATCTTGACCCATGGTACCGGTGTTGTCAAATGACGTGTTGCGTACATAAAGTACCGGTGTTGTCAAATGACGTGTTGCGTACAATCATGGGATCTTATGATTAATCTTCTCGTGTTGCTTACGGGTGATCCTGAACCATATGAAATTGAATTATGAGTACATATATATAAAATATCATGTTATCTTATAAAGATGTGATTTTATGTAAATTTTTCCAATGAATCCCGAAGTTGAAAATGTCTAGGATAGCCAATTTTGTTTCGGTCATAGTTTCTTCGTTACAAGTCCGTTTTCGTTGATTCAAATTGCCATCTTCTTGGATCGAGTTCTTCTTTAAGACTATGAACTGTAAATACCTTGGTTTGTATTCAAAATCATACGGCATAAGTGAAAGTTTAGTGAAACATATGAAGTTAAACATTTTGTTACAACAAAATCATTTAATGACCATTTTTCCAAAAATACTTATACTTTGAAAAACCAAGTTTTACCTTGTTAAATTAACATATAAATAAGTTATGTTACATGTCTTGAAGTATTTTAAAAGTTAAGTTAGAAGGATCTATTTAGTTTGCAAACAAGTTTGAAAACATTCAAACTATGTTCTTGTTGTTAAACTTTTGTACCACAAAATAAGATAGCTATATATATATGAATCGAATAAGGTTATGAACATAGATTCTACCTCAAGTTCCTTGGATAAGTTTGCTGTAAAAGAGGAGTAAGAAGCTAGAATCAAAAGGGTACTAGAGGTGGATGAAAGATTGGAAGTAAGTTGGTGTTCTTGGAGGGTTTTCTTGAAGTGTTTTTGTATGGTTTTCTTATGGTGTTTAACTAGTGTTTTTGGAGCTAGATTTCTATAGATGTGAGCTGAGATGATTAAGGGGTTTAAGAGTTATGGAGTGGTGTTCTTAACTTAGCAAAATGAAGTAGTAGAAGTTGAAGAATGAGGGTGTATTTATGGTGGTGGATGGCGTGACCAAGGGGGGAACAAGAACAAAATTTTACCTTGTATTCTTGTATAATTATTGTAGGTAAATGTCAAAAGGTATTCCCTCTTGATGAGGGCAACAATAGCAGCTGATTAGGTGATGATTTGATGTGTATTTGCTATTAGTAAATACGTATAGAAGCTAGGTATGATACGAGTACAAATACTCTAGGTATACGTATAGAAATTTTGTGAAAAATGGAATGAGGATTCAAATATAGCTATCTTTTGTGAATACACTTATATGATTTTATGTATTTAAGTCTTTAAAAGTGATTAAATACATTACTTATACAATATATGTATAAACATTATAAGTCTTAAGTATTTATGTCAATTAACGTTACGTATTGTTATCATTTTGAAAACTTAAGTTAGTAGTTTCAAAATATACTTATAACTTGTTGTTATTAATACAAAATGAGATATTAAAACATTTATTAATCATGTTAAATATGTATATATACATATATATACACAAACGTATAATTATCATATATTGTATAGTTCGTGATATCATCGGTCAAACTAGACGGTCAAACGTTGTGTAAAACTCTTTTCGGAAATATAAATCTCGACAATTTGGATTGCTTATCATGTTGGCAAGGTTCAATTTATGTAAATATTAATCTTATAAGTATAGAATGATCGAAAAAGTGCGGGTCGTTACACAATTAAATTTAAATTATTCATTGTGAGTTGGACAAAAATATTCCCTAGTTTGGTAACTGTAATCATTGGTTTCTACCGGTGAACGCGAATCCTATGGATAGATCTATCGGGTTTGACAACCCCATTTCGAGCTAGTCGCGCTAGCAATTTATAATCGGAATGTTTAGTACTTCGTATTTTGTTGTAGATACACTGTCCAGTGTATATTTTTATTGTGTTTTGCAAGGGTAAATAAAGGGTTAAGTGGTTACCAGGTGGCTCATTGATAATGGAATAATGTTTAATGTTTTCTAACATTTTTAAATCTTGTGGTCTAAAGTTTATTTAATTATATAAACCTATAATTCACTCAACCTTTGTGTTGACAGTTTACTCGCATGTTTTCACAGGTACTTGAGTTTATGTGATGCTTCCGCTGTGTTTAGAAGAGTCTGCATGCATTTGGGCAGATTTTTATGAAACAATTTATGAAACTTTGGCTTGCATTCAGTTTTTGAATATTTAATACTTGTGAGTTGTTGACAATGTTTTTGTGTCAACTTTGGATTATTAATATGTTGAGTTACTTTTAAACTACATATTTTGGTATGCTTTCCTTTTTGGGAAACTTTTGAAATAAAAGAATGCAATGTCATTTATTAAATTCATTTAAGTTCGATCAAGCTGTGGGACCAAGTGACGGAGCCGTTAAGTGTTTTGACTGGGCCATCACAGTTGGTATCAGAGCTGGTTTAATGCCGTTTATTAGCGGGTTAATCGTAGAGGGGGTTCTCACAGTGTTACCTGTGATGAAGCATTGGCTCTTACTCCTCGCGGTCCCTATTAGGGTTGGTTGTACGTTTCCGAGAGGCGGGCCGTAAAATCAGTGTCGAAGGTACGCTCAGTGGTCACCAGGCGGTTAGCTGGGAAGGCACTGAGTGGGATGCGTCCCCACTGTTGTCACAGTTGGTATCAGAGCTCTGGTTGTAGGGAACTAGGCGGTCTTAATGTGGTCAACCCGTGGTTCTTAGGGTGCATTAGAGTCTAGTCTACAGCCCGACCCTTTTGCTATAGCATTATTATGCATTTCATTTCGGATGTGTTATATCATCAGCATTTATATCTTTTGGTATGTGGTTTGCGGTTTTACTGTTTGCAGATGTCGACTTCGAGCGATAACTCAGTTGCTGCTCCTGCTCCTCCGGCTGCTGCCAGACGCCGTGCTGATCAACCGGAGATCGATGATCCTGTTCACTACTACTTTTCCACCCTTACCCATATGAACATGGCTTACAATGAAGTGACGCGTATTAATGCTCTCAGTGATTGTATGCGTACTTTGCCACATAACGAGATGATGGACCAGATACGAGCTAGTATGGATTCGTTTGTTAGCTTCAAGAACAATGTTGGGATCGAGAGTCGTAAGCGTAACCGTGAAGTTGACGCTAGGTTCGAGGCTCTAGAGAGCACAGTTCTGAAATGTCCCGTTCTTATTGATTAAAAACGTTCCATATTAATTGATTTCGTTGCGAGGTTTTGACCTCTATATGAGACGTTTTTCAAAGACTGCATTCATTTTAAAACAAACCATAACCTTTATTTCATCAATAAAGGTTTAAAAAGCTTTACGTAGATTATCAAATAATGATAATCTAAAATATCCTGTTTACACACGACCATTACATAATGGTTTACAATACAAATATGTTACAACAAAATAAGTTTCTTGAATGCAGTTTTTACACAATATCATACAAGCATGGACTCCAAATCTCGTCCTTATTTAAGTATGCGACAGCGGAAGCTCTTAATAATCACCTAAGAATAAACATGCTTTAAACGTCAACAAAAATGTTGGTGAGTTATAGGTTTAACCTATATATATCAAATCGTAACAATAGACCACAAGATTTCATATTTCAATACACATCCCATACATAGAGATAAAAATCATTCATATGGTGAACACCTGATAACCGACATTAACAAGATGCATATATAAGAATATCCCCATCATTCCGGGACACCCTTCGGATATGATATAAATTTCGAAGTACTAAAGCATCCGGTACTTTGGATGGGGCTTGTTGGGCCCGATAGATCTATCTTTAGGATTCGCGTCAATTAGGGTGTCTGTTCCCTAATTCTTAGATTACCAGACTTAATAAAAAGGGGCATATTCGATTTCGATAATTCAACCATAGAATGTAGTTTCACGTACTTGTGTCTATTTTGTAAATCATTTATAAAACCTGCATGTATTCTCATCCCAAAAATATTAGATTTTAAAAGTGGGACTATAACTCACTTTCACAGATTTATACTTCGTCGGGAAGTAAGACTTGGCCACTGGTTGATTCACGAACCTATAATAATATATACATATATATCAAAGTATGTTCAAAATATATTTACAACACTTTTAATATATTTTGATGTTTTAAGTTTATTAAGTCAGCTGTCCTCGTTAGTAACCTACAACTAGTTGTCCACAGTTAGATGTACAGAAATAAATCGATAAATATTATCTTGAATCAATCCACGACCCAGTGTATACGTATCTCAGTATTGATCACAACTCAAACTATATATATTTTGGAATCAACCTCAACCCTGTATAGCTAACTCCAACATTCACATATAGAGTGTCTATGGTTGTTCCGAAATATATATAGATGTGTCGACATGATAGGTCGAAACATTGTATACGTGTCTATGGTATCTCAAGATTACATAATATACAATACAAGTTGATTAAGTTATGGTTGGAATAGATTTGTTACCAATTTTCACGTAGCTAAAATGAGAAAAATTATCCAATCTTGTTTTACCCATAACTTCTTCATTTTAAATCCGTTTTGAGTGAATCAAATTGCTATGGTTTCATATTGAACTCTATTTTTTGAATCTAAACAGAAAAATTATAGGTTTATAGTCGGAAAAATAAGTTACAAGTCGTTTTTGTAAAGGTAGTCATTTCAGTCGAAAGAACGACGTCTAGATGACCATTTTAGGAAACATACTTCCACTTTGAGTTTAACCATAATTTTTGGATATAGTTTCATGTTCATAATAAAAATCATTTTCTCAGAATAACAACTTTTAAATCAAAGTTTATCATAGTTTTTAATTAACTAACCCAAAACAGCCCGCGGTGTTACTACGACGGCGTAAATCCGGTTTTACGGTGTTTTTCTTGTTTCCAGGTTTTAAATCATTAAGTTAGCATATCATATAGATATAGAACATGTGTTTAGTTGATTTTAAAAGTCAAGTTAGAAGGATTAACTTTTGTTTGCGAACAAGTTTAGAATTAACTAAACTATGTTCTAGTGATTACAAGTTTAAATCTTCGAATAAGATAGCTTTATATATATGAATCGAATGATGTTATGAACATCATTACTACCTTAATTTCCTTGGATAAACCTACTGGAAAAGAGAAAAATGGATCTAGCTTCAATGGATCCTTGGATGGCTCGAAGTTCTTGAAGCAGAATCATGACACGAAAACAAGTTCAAGTAAGATCATCACTTGAAATAAGATTGTTATAGTTATAGAAATTGAACCAAAGTTTGAATATGATTATTACCTTGTATTAGAATGATAACCTACTGTAAGAAACAAAGATTTCTTGAGGTTGGATGATCACCTTACAAGATTGGAAGTGAGCTAGCAAACTTGAAAGTATTCTTGATTTTATGAAACTAGAACTTTTGGAATTTATGAAGAACACTTAGAACTTGAAGATAGAACTTGAGAGAGATCAATTAGATGAATAAAATTGAAGAATGAAAGTGTTTGTAGGTATTTTTGGTCGTTGGTGTATGGAATAGATATAAAGGATATGTAATTTTGTTTTCATGTAAATAAGTCATGAATGATTACTCATATTTTTGTAATTTTATGAGATATTTCATGCTAGTTGCCAAATGATGGTTCCCACATGTGTTAGGTGACTCACATGGGCTGCTAAGAGCTGATCATTGGAGTGTATATACCAATAGTACATACATCTAAAAGCTGTGTATTGTACGAGTACGAATACGGGTGCATACGAGTAGAATTGTTGATGAAACTGAACGAGGATGTAATTGTAAGCATTTTTGTTAAGTAGAAGTATTTTGATAAGTGTATTGAAGTCTTTCAAAAGTGTATAAATACATATTAAAACACTACATGTATATACATTTTAACTGAGTCGTTAAGTCATCGTTAGTCGTTACATGTAAGTGTTGTTTTGAAACCTTTAGGTTAACGATCTTGTTAAATGTTGTTAAACCAATGTTTATAATATCAAATGAGATTTTAAATTATTATATTATCATGATATTATCATGTATGAATATCTCTTAATATGATATATATACATTAAATGTCTTTACAACGATAATCGTTACATATATGTCTCGTTTAAAAATCATTAAGTTAGTAGTCTTGTTTTTACATATGTAGTTCATTGTTAATATACTTAATGATATGTTTAATTATCATGGTATCATGTTAACTATATATATATCCATATATATGTCATCATATAGTTTTTACAAGTTTTAACGTTCGTGAATCACCGGTCAACTTGGGTGGTCAATTGTCTATATGAAACCTATTTCAATTAATCAAGTCTTAAAAAGTTTGATTTCTTAACATGCTGGAAACATTTAATCATGTAAATATCAATCTCAATTAATATATATAAACATGGAAAAGTTCGGGTCACTACAGTACCTACCCGTTAAATAAATTTCGTCCCGAAATTTTAAGCTGTTGAAGGTGTTGACGAATCTTCTGGAAATAGATGAGGGTATTTCTTCTTCATCTGATCTTCACGCTCCCAGGTGAACTCGGGTCCTCTACGAGCATTTCATCGAACCTTAACAATTGGTATCTTGTTTTGCTTAAGTCTTTTAACCTCACGATCCATTATTTCGACGGGTTCTTCGATGAATTGAAGTTTTTCGTTGATTTGGATTTCATCTAACGGAATAGTGAGATCTTCTTTAGCAAAACATTTCTTTAAATTTGAGACGTGGAAAGTGTTATGTACAGTCGCGAGTTGTTGAGGTAACTCAAGTCGGTAAGCTACTGGTCCGACACGATCAATAATCTTGAATGGTCCAATATACCTTGGATTTAATTTCCCTCGTTTACCAAATCGAACAATGCCTTTCCAAGGTGCAACTTTAAGCATGACCATCTCTCCAATTTCAAATTCTATATCTTTTCTTTTAATGTCAGCGTAGCTCTTTTGTCGACTTTGGGCGGTTTTCAACCGTTGTTGAATTTGGATGATCTTCTCGGTAGTTTCTTGTATAATCTCCGGACCCGTAATCTGTCTATCCCCCACTTCACTCCAACAAATCGGAGACCTGCACTTTCTACCATAAAGTGCTTCAAACGGCGCCATCTCAATGCTTGAATGGTAGCTGTTGTTGTAGGAAAATTCTGCTAACGGTAGATGTCGATCCCAACTGTTTCCGAAATCCATAACACATGCTCGTAGCATGTCTTCAAGCATTTGTATCGTCCTTTCGCTCTGCCCATCAGTTTGTGGATGATAGGCAGTACTCATGTCTAGAAGAGTTCCTAATGCTTGCTGTAATGTCTGCCAGAATCTTGAAATAAATCTGCCATCCCTATCAGAGATAATAGAGATTGGTATTCCATGTCTGGAGACGACTTCCTTCAAATACAGTCGTGCTAACTTCTCCATCTTGTCATCTTCTCTTATTGGCAGAAAGTGTGCTGATTTGGTGAGACGATCAACTATTACCCAAATAGTATCAAAACCACTTGCAGTCCTTGGCAATTTAGTGATGAAATCCATGGTAATGTTTTCCCATTTCCATTCTGGGATTTCGGGTTGTTGAAGTAGACCTAATGGTTTCTGATTGTCAGCTTTGACCTTAGAACACGTCAAACATTCTCCTACGTATTTAGCAACATCGGCTTTCATACCCGGCCACCAAAAATGTTTCTTGAGATCCTTGTACATCTTCCCCGTTCCAGGATGTATTGAGTATCTGGTTTTATGAGCTTCCCTAAGTACCATTTCTCTCATATCTCCAAATTTTGGTACCCAAATCCTTTCAGCCCTATACCGGATTCCGTCTTCCCGAATATTAAGATGCTTCTCCGATCCTTTGGGTATTTCATCCTTTAAATTTCCCTCTTTTAAAACTCCTTGTTGCGCCTCCTTTATTTGAGTAGTAAGGTTATTATGAATCATTATATTCATAGATTTTACTCGATTGGGTTCTCTGTCCTTCCTGCTCAAGGCATCGGCTACCACATTTGCCTTCCCCGGGTGGTAACGAATCTCAAAGTAGTAATCATTCAATAATTCAATCCACCTACGCTGCCTCATATTCAGTTGTTTCTGATTAAATATGTGTTGAAGACTTTTGTGGTCGGTATATATAATACTTTTGACCCCATATAAGTAGTGCCTCCAAGTCTTTAATGCAAAAACAACCGCGCCTAATTCCAAATCATGCGTCGTATAATTTTGTTCGTGAATCTTCAATTGTCTAGACGCATAAGCAATCACCTTCGTTCGTTGCATTAATACACAACCGAGACCTTGCTTTGATGCATCACAATAAATCACAAAATCATCATTCCCTTCAGGCAATGACAATATAGGTGCCGTAGTTAGCTTTTTCTTCAATAACTGAAACGCTTTCTCTTGTTCATCATTCCATTCAAATTTCTTCCCTTTATGCGTTAATGCAGTCAAGGGTTTTGCTATTCTGGAAAAGTCTTGGATGAACCTTCTGTAGTAACCAGCTAGTCCTAAAAATTGGCGTATGTGTTTCGGAGTTTTCGGGGTTTCCCACTTTTCAACAGTTTCTATCTTTGCCGGATCCACCTTAATACCTTCTTTGTTCACTATGTGACCGAGGAATTGAACTTCTTCCAACCAAAATGCACACTTTGAAAACTTAGCGTACAATTCTTCCTTCCTCAATACTTCTAACACCTTTCTCAAATGTTCACCGTGTTCTTGGTCATTCTTTGAGTAAATAAGTATGTCATCAATGAAAACAATGACAAACTTGTCAAGGTATGGTCCACACACTCGGTTCATAAGGTCCATGAACACAGCTGGTGCATTAGTTAAACCAAACGGCATGACTATAAACTCGTAATGACCGTAACGTGTTCTGAAAGCAGTCTTTGGAATATCATCTTCTTTCACCCGCATTTGATGATACCCGGAACGTAAGTCAATCTTTGAATAAACAGACGAGCCTTGTAGCTGATCAAATAAGTCGTCAATTCTCAGTAGTGGGTAGCGGTTCTTAATGGTAAGTTTGTTCAACTCTCGGTAGTCGATACACAACCTGAATGTACCATCTTTCTTCTTGACAAACAAAACAGGAGCTCCCCACGGTGATGTGCTTGGTCGAATGAAACCACGCTCTAAAAGTTCTTGTAATTGGCTTTGCAGTTCTTTCATCTCGCTGGGTGCGAGTCTGTAAGGAGCACGAGCTATTGGTGCAGCTCCTGGTACAAGATCTATTTGAAATTCAACGGATCGATGTGGGGGTAATCCCGGTAATTCTTTCGGAAATACATCGGGAAATTCTTTTACAATGGGAACATCATTGATGCTCTTTTCTTCAGTTTGTACTTTCTCAACGTGTGCTAGAACAGCATAGCAACCTTTTCTTATTAGTTTTTTGTGCCTTCAAATTACTAATAAGATGTAGCTTCGTGTTGCCCTTTTCTCCGTACACCATTAAGGGTTTTCCTTTTTCTCGTATAATGCGAATTGCATTTTTGTAACAAACGATCTCTGCTTTCACTTCTTTCAACCAGTCCATACTGATTATCACATCAAAACTCCCTAACTCTACTGGTATCAAATCAATCTTAAATGTTTCGCTAACCAGTTTAATTTCTCGATTCCGACATATATTATCTGCTGAAATTAATTTACCATTTGCTAATTCGAGTAAAAATTTACTATCCAAAGGCATCAATGGACAACTTAATTTAGCACAAAAATCTCTACTCATATAGCTTCTATCCGCACCCGAATCAAATAAAACGTAAGCAGATTTATTGTCAATAAGAAACGTACCCGTAACAAGCTCCGGGTCTTCCAGTGCCTCTGCCGCATTAATATTGAAAACTCTTCCGCGGCCTTGTCCATTCGTGTTCTCCTGGTTCGGGCAATTTCTAATAATGTGGCCCGGTTTTCCACATTTATAACAAACTACATTGGCATAACTTGCTCCGACACTACTTGCTCCGCCATTACTCATTCCGACACCATTTGTTCCTTTCGTTCTATTAACCCCTGGTCCGTAGACATCACACTTCGCCGCGCTATGACCATTTCTTTTACACTTGTTGCAAAATTTGGTGCAGAACCCCGAGTGATACTTTTCACACCTTTGGCATAGCTGCTTCTGATTGTTGTTGTTGTTGTTGCGGTTATTATTGTTGTTAAGATGATTGTTGTGGTTGCTGTTGTTGTTGTTGTTGTTGTTGTTGTTGGGCCGTTTGTTGTAGTTGCGATTGATGTTGCGATTGTTAGGATAGTTGTTGCGATTATTGTTATAATTGCTGCTGTTGTTGTATTGGTGATTCTTATCACCGTTTTCCTCCCACTTTCTTTTGACTTGCTTCACATTGGCCTCTTCAGCATTCTGTTCTTTAATTCTTTCTTCAATCTGGTTCACTAGTTTGTGAGCCATTCTACATGCCTGTTGTATGGAGGCGGGCTCGTGTGAACTTATATCTTCTTGGATTCTTTCCGGTAATCCTTTCACAAACGCGTCGATCTTCTCTTCCTCATCTTCGAATGCTCCCGAACACAATAGGCACAATTCTGTGAATTGTCTTTCGTACGTGGTAATATCAAATCCTTGGGTTCGTAACCCTCTAAGTTCTGTCTTGAGCTTATTGACCTCGGTTCTGGGACGGTACTTCTCGTTCATCAAGTGCTTGAATGCTGACCACGGTAGTGCGTACGCATCGACTTGTCCCACTTGCTCTAGATAGGTATTCCACCATGTTAACGCAGAACCTGTGAAGGTATGCGTAGCGTACTTCACTTTGTCCTCTTCAGTACACTTACTTATGGCAAACACCGATTCGACCTTCTCGTTCCACCGTTTCAATCCGATCGGTCCTTCGGTTCCATCAAATTCCAAAGGTTTGCAGGCAGTGAATTCTTTGTAGGTGCATCCTACACGATTTCCTGTACTGCTAGATCCAAGGTTATTGTTGGTATGTAGCGCAGCCTGTACTGCGGCTATGTTTGAAGCTAGAAAAGTACGGAATTCCTCTTCATTCATATTCACGGTGTGTCGAGTAGTCGGTGCCATTTCCTTCAAAATAGTCAAATGGAACAAGTTAATCATACAGAATATTAAGAGTAGTTAATAGTATTTCGTAGCATAATATGAACTCATTTATAAAAGCTTTTTCTTCATATTAGCGTTTTATAAGTTTAAATTCGGGTAGTACCTACCCGTTAAGTTCATACTTAGTAGCTAATATACAATTCAACTACTACAATTCTATATGAAAAACTAATTATAATAATATTTCACGTTCAAACTTTTATACAATATTTTACAAACTTACAATACCGCTTATTTTACATAAAGCATGAAATATAGCACACAATAACTTTGATACAAGATAGTTGTGAAGATAATTCTAGCTAGTACACAAGTCGTTCAGCAAAGGCAATAAAGACACGTAATTCATACGTCCAGAAACAAGTCATGCATTCTGGTTTTACTAGGACTACTTCCCATCCTTGGTCTTTTGGAACATAACCATTATGGCCATTGATAAGACAGCGTGTTGTAACGTCGTCAAAGGGACGAGGGTTACGTAATGTCCAACAGTCCCGTAACAATCTAAAAACCTCATTTCTTACCCCAATTACCGACTCCGTCACTTGTGGGAACGTTTTGTTTAATAGTTGTAGGCCGATGTTCTTGTTCTCACTTTGGTGAGAAGCGAACATTACTAATCCGTAAGCATAACATGCTTCTTTATGTTGCATGTTAGCCGCTTTTTCTAAATCACGAAGTCCAATATTCGGATATATTGAGTCAAAATAATTTCTTAACCCATTGCGTAAAATAGCATTTGGGTTCCCCGCAATATATGCGTCAAAGTAAACACATCGTAACTTATGGATTTCCCAATGTGATATCCCCCATCTTTCGAACGAAAGCCTTTTATAAACCAAGGCATTCTTGGAACGTTCTTCGAATGTCTTACAAACTGATCTCGCCTTAAATAGTTGTGCCGAAGAATTCTGACCGACTTTAGACAAGATTTCATCAATCATGTCTCCGGATAGGTCTCTTATAATATTGGGTTGTCTATCCATTTTGTGTTTTTATACTGTAAAATAGACAAGAGTTAGATTCATAAAAAAAAATACTTATTAATACAAGCAATTTTTACATATATCATAAAGCATAAGCACACTATATTACATATATTACACCACACGAATACAACTATCTTATTCTGACTCGCTTGTTTCTTCTTCTTCGGTTTTGGTTCGTTTTGCCAAGTTTCTAGGGATATATGATGTTTCCCTAATACGAGCCGTTATTTTCCACATTGGTTTAGAAAAACCTGGTGGTTTAGAGGTTCCCGGGTCATTGTTACAACTTAAGGACTTCGGGGGTTGACGATACATATAAAGTTCATCGGGGTTGGAATTAGATTTCTCTATTTTTATGCCCTTTCCCTTATTATTTTCTTTTGCCTTTTTAAATTCAGTTGGGGTAATTTCTATAACATCATCGGAATTCTCGTCAGAATCTGATTCATCGGAGAATTGGTAATCCTCCCAATATTTTGCCTCCTTGGCGGAAACACCATTGACCATAATTAACCTTGGTCGGTTGGTTGAGGATTTTTTTTTACTTAACCATTTTATTATTTCCCCCACCGGTTCTATTTCTTCATCCGGTTCCGATTCTTCTTCCGGTTCCGATTCTTCTTCCGGTTCCGACTCTTCTTCCGGTTCCTCTTCGGGAACTTGTGAATCAGTCCACGAATCATTCCAATTTACATTTGACTCTTCATTATTATTAGGTGAGTCAATGGGACTTGTTCTAGAGGTAGACATCTATCACATAATATCAAACGCGTTAAGAGATTAATATATCACATAATATTCACATGTTAAAAATATATAGTTTCCAACAAAATTTGTTAAGCAATCATTTTTCAAGTAAACACGGTCGAAGTCTAGACTCACTAATGCATCCTAACAAACTCGATAAGACACACTAATGCAAAATTCTGATTCTCTAAGACCAACGCTCGGATACCAACTGAAATGTCCCGTTCTTATTGATTAAAAACGTTCCATATAAATTGATTTCGTTGCGAGGTTTTGACCTCTATATGAGACGTTTTTCAAAGACTGCATTCATTTTAAAACAAACCATAACCTTTATTTCATCAATAAAGGTTTAAAAAGCTTTACGTAGATTATCAAATAATGATAATCTAAAATATCCTGTTTACACACGACCATTGCATAATGGTTTACAATACAAATATGTTACAACAAAATAAGTTTCTTGAATGCAGTTTTTACACAATATCATACAAGCATGGACTCCAAATCTCGTCCTTATTTAAGTATGCGACAGCGGAAGCTCTTAATAATCACCTGAGAATAAACATGCTTTAAACGTCAACAAAAATGTTGGTGAGTTATAGGTTTAACCTATATATATCAAATCGTAACAATAGACCACAAGATTTCATATTTCAATACACATCCCATACATAGAGATAAAAATCATTCATATGGTGAACACCTGATAACCGACATTAACAAGATGCATATATAAGAATATCCCCATCATTCCGGGACACCCTTCGGATATGATATAAATTTCGAAGTACTAAAGCATCCGGTACTTTGGATGGGGCTTGTTGGGCCCGATAGATCTATCTTTAGGATTCGCGTCAATTAGGGTGTCTGTTCCCTAATTCTTAGATTACCAGACTTAATAAAAAGGGGCATATTCGATTTCGATAATTCAACCATAGAATGTAGTTTCACGTACTTGTGTCTATTTTGTAAATCATTTATAAAACCTGCATGTATTCTCATCCCAAAAATATTAGATTTTAAAAGTGGGACTATAACTCACTTTCACAGATTTATACTTCGTCGGGAAGTAAGACTTGGCCACTGGTTGATTCACGAACCTATAATAATATATACATATATATCAAAGTATGTTCAAAATATATTTACAACACTTTTAATATATTTTGATGTTTTAAGTTTATTAAGTCAGCTGTCCTCGTTAGTAACCTACAACTAGTTGTCCACAGTTAGATGTACAGAAATAAATCGATAAATATTATCTTGAATCAATCCACGACCCAGTGTATACGTATCTCAGTATTGATCACAACTCAAACTATATATATTTTGGAATCAACCTCAACCCTGTATAGCTAACTCCAACATTCACATATAGAGTGTCTATGGTTGTTCCGAAATATATATAGATGTGTCGACATGATAGGTCGAAACATTGTATACGTGTCTATGGTATCTCAAGATTACATAATATACAATACAAGTTGATTAAGTTATGGTTGGAATAGATTTGTTACCAATTTTCACGTAGCTAAAATGAGAAAAATTATCCAATCTTGTTTTACCCATAACTTCTTCATTTTAAATCCGTTTTGAGTGAATCAAATTGCTATGGTTTCATATTGAACTCTATTTTTTGAATCTAAACAGAAAAAGTATAGGTTTATAGTCTGAAAAATAAGTTACAAGTCGTTTTTGTAAAGGTAGTCATTTCAGTCGAAAGAACGACGTCTAGATGACCATTTTAGGAAACATACTTCCACTTTGAGTTTAACCATAATTTTTGGATATAGTTTCATGTTCATAATAAAAATCATTTTCTCAGAATAACAACTTTTAAATCAAAGTTTATCATAGTTTTTAATTAACTAACCCAAAACAGCCCGCGGTGTTACTACGACGGCGTAAATCCGGTTTTACTGTGTTTTTCTTATTTCCAGGTTTTAAATCATTAAGTTAGCATATCATATAGATATAGAACATGTGTTTAGTTGATTTTAAAAGTCAAGTTAGAAGGATTAACTTTTGTTTGCGAACAAGTTTAGAATTAACTAAACTATGTTCTAGTGATTACAAGTTTAAACCTTCGAATAAGATAGCTTTATATATATGAATCGAATGATGTTATGAACATCATTACTACCTTAAGTTCCTTGGATAAACCTACTGGAAAAGAGAAAAATGGATCTAGCTTCAATGGATCCTTGGATGGCTCGAAGTTCTTGAAGCAGAATCATGACACGAAAACAAGTTCAAGTAAGATCATCACTTGAAATAAGATTGTTATAGTTATAGAAATTGAACCAAAGTTTGAATATGATTATTACCTTGTATTAGAATGATAATCTACTGTAAGAAACAAAGATTTTTTGAGGTTGGATGATCACCTTACAAGATTGGAAGTGAGCTAGCAAACTTGAAAGTATTCTTGATTTTATGAAACTAGAACTTTTGGAATTTATGAAGAACACTTAGAACTTGAAGATAGAACTTGAGAGAGATCAATTAGATGAATAAAATTGAAGAATGAAAGTGTTTGTTGGTGTTTTTGGTCTTTGGTGTATGGATTAGATATAAAGGATATGTAATTTTGTTTTCATGTAAATAAGTCATGAATGATTACTCATATTTTTGTAATTTTATGAGATATTTCATGCTAGTTGCCAAACGATGGTTCCCACATGTGTTAGGTGACTCACATGGGCTGCTAAGAGCTGATCATTGGAGTGTATATACCAATAGTACATACATCTAAAAGCTGTGTATTGTACGAGTACGAATACGGGTGCATACGAGTAGAATTGTTGATGAAACTGAACGAGGATGTAATTGTAAGCATTTTTGTTAAGTAGAAGTATTTTGATAAGTGTATTGAAGTCTTTCAAAAGTGTATAAATACATATTAAAACACTACATGTATATACATTTTAACTGAGTCGTTAAGTCATCGTTAGTCGTTACATGTAAGTGTTGTTTTGAAACCTTTAGGTTAACGATCTTGTTAAATGTTGTTAACCCAATGTTTATAATATCAAATGAGATTTTAAATTATTATATTATCATGATATTATCATGTATGAATATCTCTTAATATGATATATATACATTAAATGTCTTTACAACGATAATCGTTACATATATGTCTCGTTTAAAAATCATTAAGTTAGTAGTCTTGTTTTTACATATGTAGTTCATTGTTAATATACTTAATGATATGTTTAATTATCATAGTATCATGTTAACTATATATATATCCATATATATGTCATCATATAGTTTTTACAAGTTTTAACGTTCGTGAATCACCGGTCAACTTGGGTGGTCAATTGTCTATATGAAACCAATTTCAATTAATCAAGTCTTAAAAAGTTTGATTTCTTAACATGCTGGAAACATTTAATCATGTAAATATCAATCTCAATTAATATATATAAACATGGAAAAGTTCGGGTCACTACAAGTTCGTGGTTTGAAGGGAGAGTTGGAAGAAGTGAAAGGAAAGTTGCGGAAGTATGAGCCTTCTGCTGAGACTCATGCTGGCCCAGCTTATCACACCCGCTCTAAGCAGATGTGATATGATGATTCATGATTGATAATTTATTTCATAAGACTTAATGTCCTTTCATACATACATTTTTGGGTTATGTACGGCGTTTTGCCGAGGATTTTATTAAGATTTTGTTATGGGATGTTTTTCATTATGTATGGATGGTTATTTTTATGACATCTATTATCATTATCACATTTTATTTCTGATGTTGTGACTCTTGGCATGTTATATTATGCGTAATGTAGATCATGTATGTTAGGTGCTATGTATGTTGTATGATGTTATCATAAAATATGTATGCATGTGGTGGTTATTTCTATAACAATCATAACTGTCATGTTATTACTCATAGTGGTTACTGACTATTATTTTAATGGTTAATCTTCTCGTGTTCGATCTATTCCTTTATAACACAACCGTTAGTACTAAACGCGTTGCTTGTGGTTTCAGGACGCATTGTGTTATTCTGTTTTGAAGATCATGCCTCCTAGAGAGTCCAACGAAGCCCGTATCCAACGTCTTGTTACCGAAGGGATAGCTGCTGCTATGGCAGCGAATGCTAATGCAAATGCTAATGCGAACAACAATCAGGTGGGGTGCTCCCACAAAACGTTTATGGCGAGTCGCCCACAGGAATTCAGTGGTACAGAAGGACCCATAGGACTTACCCGCTGGTTCGAGAAGATCGAATCTATTTTCAGGGTTAGTCAGGTCCGTGAAGAGGACAAGGTTAGTTTTGCTAGCTGCACTTTGAAGGATAGTGCATTGACCTGGTGGAACAACTTGGTTAACAGTTTGGGAAATGATGTGGCTTATGGTTTAACTTGGAATAATTTTAAGGAAAGAATGATCACCCGCTACCGTCCTAGGGGTGAGCTTAAGAAGTTAGAGGTTGAACTTAAAAACTTGAAAATGAAGGGCACCGAATTAGATGCCTACGAGCAGAGATTCTTTGAGTTGACTTTGTTGTGCCCTAATGTTTATGCCGATCAGAATCTTAAGATTGAAGCTTACATTGATGGGTTGTCAGAGAAAATTGAACATGGGGTTGAATCTAGTGAGCCCCAGACTATTGAGGCCACGATGTCAATGGCTCATAAGTTGAATGATAAGATCTTGAGAAGAAGCAAGGCTGCTGTAACCGAACCCAGTGAAGAGGCTGTTAAGAAAGCTGATAATGGGAAGAGAAAGTGGGATAATAACCGCAATCAAAACCAGAATCAGTAGAAAAAGTAGGATACTTCTGGTTCGAATAACCGCAGTCAGCGTGTGTGTCCACGTTGTTACAAGGCTCATGATGGTTTCTGTACCGTGACTTGCAAGAGGTGTTCCAAACAGGGACACATTGCTAAGGATTGTACGGTGCTTCTGCCGGGTTCTGCTACTCCTGCTGCAGGTGGTAATAATGGTAATAATGCTGGTAATAGAGGTGGTAATGGTAATGGCAATGTAAAGTCGAATAATGGTGGTAATCCGAGAGTGTGTTACGAGTGTGGGAAGCCGGGGCATTTCCGTGATGCCTGTCCCAACAAGAAGACTGCAGAGACTGCGCGTGGTAGAGCGTTCAACATTAATGCTAGGGATGTTGAGGAAGATCCTAAACTTGTTACTGGTACGTTCTCGGTCAACGATTTATCAATTTATGTACTATTTAATTCAGGGGCTGATTTGAGTTTTGTGTCGAGTAAATTAAGTCCAAAAATAAAAACACCGTTAACTCCTTTAGACAATACTTATGTTGTTGAAATAGCTAATAGTAAGGTACTCACTGCTAAGACTGTGCATCGTAAGTGTAACATTAGTTTAGCTGGTAGAGATTTTGAGATAGATTTGGTACCGATTGAACTTGGTAGTTTTGATGTTGTTATTGGGATGGATTGGTTATCTGCGAATCGTGCTGAGATTGTGTGTTATGATAAAGCTATTCGTATTACTAATGTGGTTGGAGAGCCGCTGATGGTTTTTGGAGATAAGAGGTGCCGACAGTTAAATCTTATTAGCTGTCTGAAGGTTCTTAAACATCTTCGCAAAGGCTGTCATGCTATTCTAGCCCATGTTGTTGATTTCGAAAGAGAAACAAAGAGTGTTGGAGATGTTCATGTTGTTAGAGATTTTCCCGAGGTATTTCCCGAAGATTTACCTGGCCTTCCGCCGCAACGCGCGGTAGAATTCCAAATTGATCTTGTTCCCGGTGCTGCTCCTGTAGCACGTGCTCCTTATCGTCTTGCGCCTTCTGAACTTCAAGAATTGTCAAGTCAACTCCGTGAGTTGTTAGACAAAGGTTTTATTCATCCTAGTTCGTCCCCTTGGGGAGCTCCTGTTCTGTTTGTTAAGAAGAAGGATGGTTCTTTTCGTTTGTGCATTGATTATCGTGAGTTAACAAGCTTACTATTAAAAACCGTTATCCCCTTCTGAGAATTGATGATCTGTTCGATCAGCTTCAGGGTTCATCTGTTTATTCAAAAATCGATCTTCGTTCCGGCTATCATCAGTTGCGTGTTAAAGAATCTGATGTTTCGAAAACTGCTTTTCGCACCCGTTACGGTCACTTTGAGTTTCTTGTTATGCCGTTTGGATTGACGAATGCACCTACTGTGTTCATGGACCTCATGAATCGTGTGTGTAGACCCTATCTGGACAAGTTCGTAATTGTGTTTATCGATGACATCCTTATTTATTCGAAGAGTGATGAAGAGCACGAGGAACATTTGAAGTTAGTGCTTGATCTGTTGAGAAAAGAAGAGTTGTACGCTAAGTTCTCTAAGTGTGCATTTTGGTTATGAGAAGTTCAATTCCTTGGACACATTGTTAGTAAGCAAGGGATTCAAGTTGATCCTGCTAAGATTGAGGCGATTGAAAAGTGGGAAACTCCGAAAACTCCTACTCAGATTCGTCAGTTCCTAGGATTGGCAGGTTACTATCGAAGGTTCATTCAAGATTTCTCTCGTATCGCAAAACCTTTGACTGCTTTAACGCATAAAGGGAAGAAGTACGAGTGGAAGGATGAACAAGAGACTGCTTTTCAGATTTTAAAGAAGAAGTTGACTACCGCTCCGATATTGTCACTAGCTGAGGGTAATGATGATTTTGTTGTTTATTGTGATGCTTCGTGTCAAGGCTTTGGTTGTGTTTTGATGCAACGAAAGAAAGTTATTGCGTACGCATCACGTCAGTTGAAGATTCACGAGCAGAACTATACAACTCATGATTTAGAGTTGGGGGCCGTTGTTTTTGCACTTAAGATTTGGAGACATTATTTGTATGGGGTCAAGAGTACTGTGTACACAGATCACAAAAGTCTTCAACATATCCTAGATCAGAAACAGTTGAACATGAGACAACGAAGATGGATTGAGACGTTGAATGATTACGATTGTGAACTTTTGTATCATCCGGGTAAGGCCAATGTTGTGGCTGATGCGTTGAGTCGTAAAGAAAGGGCTGAACCTCGCAGGTTTAGAGCCTTGAATATGACAATTAGAACAAACCTCGCAAGGCAGATTCTTTAGGCACAACAAGAAGCCTTAAAGGAAGAGAATTTTGTGAAAGAGAATGTAAGAGGTATGGCTAAGAAATTTGAGATTCGAGCAGATGGTACTGGGTACTTTGCAGGACGTCTTTGGGTTCCGAAGTTTGGTGAACTGCCACAACTGGTTTTGGATGAGGCTCATAAGTCTAGGTACTCTATTCATCCTGGTTCAGGAAAGATGTATCATGATCCAAAGGGTGACCAGTCTAGGTGCCAGGGTTTTGCTCAAAAAAGCAATAGGGTGACCATTCTACTGTAAAACTGCACCAATACCTTTATCTGATGCATCAGTCTCAACAACAAATTCCATATCAAAATTAGGCAGTTGTAAAACAGGAGCTTGTTGCATAGCAGTTTTAAGTGTTTCAAAAGCAATTGTGGCTTGTGGAGTCCAGTGAAACCCATCTTTCTTCAAGAGTTGAGTTAGTGGTTGGCTTATACCAGCAAAATTCCTTATAAACCTTCTGTAATACCCTGTCAGCCCCAAAAACCCTCTTAACTGTTTGAGTGATGTGGGTAATGGCCAATTCTTAATAGCTTCAATTTTAGATGATTCAGTTGAAACACCTTGTGCAGTTATAACATGTCCCAAATATTCTACCCTTGAAGTAGCAAATACACACTTAGACATTTTAGCAAATAGTGTATTAGACCTCATTACCTCTAACACAAGCTGTAAGTGTTGCACATGATCTGCCAGTGATGAGCTGTAGATGAGTATATCATCAAAGAATACCAAAACAAACCTTCTCAAGTAGGGTTTAAACACCTCATTCATGAGAGCTTAAAAAGTAGATGGTGCATTAGTTAGCCCAAAAGGCATGACTAAAAATTCATAATGACCTTCATGAGTTTTGAAGGCTGTCTTAGCAATATCATTTTCATCCATTCTTATTTGATGATAGCCAGACCTGAGATCAAGCTTAGTGAAAATAGTTGCACCACTCAGCTCATCAATCAATTCTTCAATGATTGGTATTGGAAATTTGTCCTTGATGGTGTGTTTATTTAACTCCCTATAGTCAACACACATCCTCCAATTACCATCCTTTTTCTTTACCATAACAATTGGTGAAGAGAAAGGGCTGTGACTTGGCCTGATTACCCCAGAATCCAACAACTCAGCCACCATAACTTCTATAGCATCCTTCTGTGTTGGTGGATGTCTATATGGCCTGATATTGACAGCCATAGTACCCTCTTTTAGTGGAATTCTATGGTCATGACTCCTTTTAGGTGGCAAGCCCTTTGGTGTTTCAAACACATTAGCATAATCTTCAAGTAATTGAGTAACAATCTGTTGTTGACCTTCTGCTGGTTGTACAGCTTCAACCATACCAAAATGAACAATAGGATACACACATAAAATCATTGATGATAACTGTATTTCCTGATGATCCATTGTCTTCCCTAATCTTTTCCCATCCATCCACTGTACAGGTTTCTTAGTTGTACCCCTTAACACCATTCTCTTATTTCCATATTTAAACACCATTTGCAGGCTATCAAAATTCCATACAATATCCCCTAAAGGTTTAAGCCATTGAATGCCTAAAACCATGTCACAACCACCTAGTGGTATGACAATCATGTCATCCACAAAGACCTTGGAATGCATCTTCCATTTGAACCCTGTATATTCATTAGTACTCACTATTTGATTTCCACCAGGTACCTTAACAGTCATAGGCCTAATCTGTTTCAAATTACAACCCAATTTCTTGGCCATATCCAAGTCTAAAAAATTATGTGTACTGCCTGAATCTATGAGAATATGTAAGGTTTTGTTTTGTACCTTTCCACAAACTCTCATAGTCTGGTATGCAGTTGTGCCTGTGAGTGCATTCAATGAAATGTGTGGTGAATGTACAGCCTCTTCCTCAAGTACAGTAGGTTGTGGTGACTCCCCTGGATCCATTACTTCATCACTGATAGTTTCTTCCTCATCTAAAATGATTTCTAATGAGTACAGCTGCCCAGTACACTTGTGACCTGGAATGTACTTTTGGTCACAGTAAAAACACAGTCCCTTTTCTCTTTTATCTTCCAACTCTTTTTGTGTTAATTGTTTCCTTTGATTTTGTGCCCTTGGTGCAGGTAAAGCTAACCTAGAAGGTGCAGGTGGCAAAGCTAATACAGTGTTGGCTTGAGTAGCTGGACTTACACTTCTAGACTGGTAACTATTATAGGTTGATCTAGGTGTTGGCAAGATAGGAGTAACCTTCTTCTTTGTAGCTTCAATAGTATCTTCTTGCAATTTTGCTAAACAAAAGGTATCCTCCAACGAGTTAGGTTTGAACATTCTAACTGGCAGCTCAATTTCTTTCTTTAATCCTCCCAAATACATGCTAATTGCTTGCTTCTCAGTTATATCAACCTTATTCAACAGATCTTCAAACGCATCTTGATACTCCTGTATAGATGCAGTTTGTTTCAAATGCTTGAGTTCAGCCATTGGATCATCCACTGTGGTGCCAAATCTTTTAACTATTGCTGCTTGATAAGTGATCCAGTCCACATCTTCTCCTTGAGTTTTGATGTATTGTTGATGCCACTGTAAAGCCTTCTTGTACAGGTGAATTGATGCAACCTTCACCTTATCTTCTTCCTCTATATCATCAATACAGAAAAATTGATTGCACCTATACAACCAATCCTTGACATCATCGCCATCAAACTTTGGAAAATCAAGTTTGGTGAGCCTAGTTAACTGTAACGAGCCTCTTCTACTACCACTTTCTCCAGTCCTAATTTTCTGTAACTCTTTTGTGAAATAATTCTGTTGTACGAGCACACTACTGAGTTGTGTTGTTACATCAGTGATTGATTGTTTAACTGACTCCATTGATGCGTTTACCAGCTCTGCGATGAATTCTTTAGTGCCTTCATCCATCGGCGAGCTTCGTGTTGCCATCACCATGATTTAGCCTGAAAAATCGCCGGAATTAGATCGATCTCACCAGGAAATCGCTCTGATACCAATTGATATGATCTAATTAGGATTACAGAATAATCGAAATTAAACCTGACAATTCAACAGAGATCTCAAATAGTAGAATAAGATCTGGAATTGAAATGTACAAATGTTGGAACTGTTTACACTGAAATTGAGAGATAGAACGAGTGAATTACACAATGAAAATCTAATCAACAACTACCACAATGATCGTATGTATACTAGCGGCTACTTGACAACATCCTAACGAATCCATAACTGAATTCAGTTATTCAATTGCTTGGTCAATGCAAAAGTCAAAGCTCTTAGCTGAAACTAAGCTGAAGAAGAAGGAGCAGCTATCACGTGAGAGGCACGTGATTTCATTTAACACAGATCACATGATCCACACGTGACTACAACGGATGAAAGTCATATCATTGTTAATATAATCTTTAGTAACAAACCTGGATAAAGAGAAGATTTGATGGAATTAGACGAAAAATTGATATGCCGTTCCTTCAATTTCACTTGTATTGGCCAAAAAATAGCTTCGGATTCAGCGATTTAGACTTGTGTTTGTTTTGTTCACCGATTAAATCATTGAGATTTAGGGTTTGTATTCGATTGGTTGTAGAGACGAAGAACGATGGGAGTTATTAGGGTTTGTATCAGGTGGGTTGAAGAGACGGAGATGGAGAAGATAGAATGAGGTTCGATTTTTTTTTTAATATTGCCAGCGTGGCATGCTTAGGTGTTAAATTTAATTAAGAGAGTGATTAACATATCAGCACTTGTGATTAGGAACCGCTAATTATCAGACACATAGGATTTAAATTCATGATTTATAAGATGTGATATATATATATATATATATATATATATATATATATATATATATATATATATATATATTTGTGGTGTAGCTAATTTTGTCGATTTGACATGGCGGTATGTAGCGTATAGCTTGCTTAGTTATACATGAGTATTTTATGTGTTTAATACTTGTTATTTGGTAATGCGTATTCATTTTATGCCTATGTATGAATATAATATGTTTACATTCACTAAGCTTTATAGCTTACCCTCTCGTTGTTTACATTTTTACAGATTCGCAAGGTGGAGGCAGCAAGGGTAAGTACGAGGATTAGTGGACACCCGCGTGTTGCTTTAGAAGACTTTGCATTTGGATTTGACTTAGGATTGGGTAGTGCAATCCCAACTGTCATGCTCGATCTTTTGTTGTAATTAAACGAAATGAGTCGAATTTTTCATGTCCTTGTATTTACGGGTCGTTGGAGTCCCGAGAGTCGTAATACTCTTTTGACGTTTAAAACACGTTTATTTAATGTTGGGAAACTGTTAAATTTAGTTTTGGACTAACGAAATTTGGATTGTTGAAAATGGGTTGTCTGGTAATAGAAATGGGACTGATCCCGTTTCATGCTTTAGAGCGCACCGCGCAAATCTACGCGCGCCGCTCAAATGCCCGAGAATTGGTGGTCAGGTCTGGTTTTGAGTTCTGTTTTGAAAACCTGCTTTTGGCCGCACCGCGTAAATGGCCTGGTGTGCTAAACTGTTTTTTTTTAAAGTGTGTTTTCTCGTAAAGTGTTACGAGTCGTTACACGATTTATTCCAAGTCTGATCCAACTTGACTAACTAGTGTATTCAAAATATCTTCAGAAGGTTTGTCGTTGATTCTTCCATATATGACGAAACAAATAGCTTGTGCAACTCAAGTGGATTTCAAGCATTTATTTCAATACAAATCCATCAAGTTCCCAGATTTTGTTGATGGTGGATTTGGTGAAACGTTCGCAACGCTATCTTTGGGCTGCTGTGTGGTGGTTCTTAACAAAGGTTTGTCTTCTGAATTAATAGCTGTCATGTCGTGTGCTGGTGTTTGATTATAGTTGAATGGGATGATTCTGAATAATTCAACATTCAACGCGTTTGTTTGTAACACAAATGATATTGAACGAAAAAATAACGTGTGACCCATTCGGAGTTAAATACTCTCTTAATGGAGTAGAGAATTTCACAATCATAGTCTTTCAAGAGATCTAACCATCTACGCTGACGGTTATTCAAATCTCTCGGTCGAAGAAGTATTTTAAGCTTTTATGATCGGTATAAATCTGACATTTAACGCCATGCAAGTAATGACGCCAAATTTCTAATGCATGAACCCTGCTGCTAATTCAAGATCATGTGTGGGGTAACTTTTCACATGGCCTTTAAGTTGTCTTGACGCCTAGGCTATAACTCGCCCACGTTGCATTAAGAAGCACCTAAGACCATTTAAAGAAACATCACAATAAACTGCCATGTCTTCACCCCCTTCTAGAGCTTTACTCAATTTTTTCTTTCAAGACACGAAACGCCGTCTCTTGATCATTACCCCAATCAAATTTCACATTTTTACGAGTCAATTTAGTCAACGGAGATGCAATCTTCGAAAAATCTTGAATAAAACTTCGGTAATATCCGGCCAAACCTAGGAAAATATGAATTTCGGTTGGTGTAGTCGGACACTCCCACTTTTCAATTGCTAAAATTTTCTCGGGGTCCACTTGAATTCCCGCGGACGATACAATATGGCCGAGAAAATGAACCCTTCGAAGTTAGAATTCATATTTTGAAAATTTTGCATAAAGCTTTTCGGCTCGCAGAGTATAAAATTTCACGTAGATGCTTCTCGTGTTCATCTTCACAACGAGAATAGACAAGAATGTCATCGATAAACACGATAACCGATCGATCCAACATGGGTAGACACACCCGATTCATAAGGTCCATAAATGTCGTCGGTGCATTTATATGACCAAAGGGCATCACTACAAACTCATAACGCCCATAACGAGTACGAAATGCTGTTTTCTCAACATCTTCTTCCCGGAACTTCATTTGATGGTACCCGGACCGCAAATCATTTTTGGAGAAATAACACGCTCCTTGGTGTTGATCAAATAAATCATCATCTGAGGTAACGGATAACGGTTTTTGATTGTCACTTTGTTCAATTCACGATAGTCGATCCACATTCGCATAGTATCATCTTTCTTTTTCACAAACAAAACTGGAGCACCCCTAGGCGATCTGCTCGGTCGAATGAAACCTTTTTCTAACATTTCTTGAAACTGATTCAACATCTCACGCATTTCAGGCAGAGCCAAACGATAGGGATGTTTAGCTATGGGCGTAGCTCCCCGAATCAGCTCAATACGGAACTCAACTTGTCTTTCCGTCGAAACACCAGGCAATTCCTCCGGAAACACATATTCAAATTCACATACTACTGGAATGTCACTAATGGATGGTGTCTTCTTTTGCATATCAATGACGTGAGCAAAGAAAGCTAAACATTCGGTCACTAGTAACCAAATGACACACACAAAGATACGTACACATGGGTATGAGTAGTCTTTGTTTTTCACCATGAATAATCATAACTTCCCACTAGGAGTTTTTACCTTCACTAATTTCTCATGACACGATATATCGGCTTCATTTCGATCAAGCCAATACATGCCAATAACATTATCGAACTCAACCAAAGTGATACATATCAAGTCAATTTTAAAACGTTCAGGCCCAAACTCTATATCACAATCTTTATAAACCCCAACAACTATCATAATCTTACGATCTGCAATCTTCACCTCTATGGAGACTCTAAATTACTTAAACTTCTATTCACACAAGCCACCGAGTTTAAAGCAACAAAAGAATTATTTGCACCATAGTCAAACTGTACTTTCACAAATTTAGAGTTAACCAGAAAAGTACCTGACACAACCTCGGCGGATTTCTTCGCCTCCTCGCTAGACATCATAAAATTTCGACTCCTAGTAGGCCCCGCCGCCCTTTCTAACTTTTTATCTTCCTCTCTTTTCTTTTCTTCATTGGTCAACTCATGACAGTTTGCCCTTCGGTGACCTTCATGATGACATTTGAAACAAACGATTGCATCTTGGGCCGGATCTGTGCAATTACGAGAGATATGACCCTTCTGCCCACAATTATAACATTTTAGGGGCAACGACCCTACCCCCCCCCCCCCCTCTTTAACACTCGCTACACTTTCAGCCACACTTCTACTTTTCTTACTCGGCCACTTGTAGCCTCGAGCTTCCTTTTTGATGAAGTTTGATCTACCGTTTTAGGTCGCAAACCCTTTCGCTACTTTAAACAACTTGGCAAAAGATTCGACATGACCGAGACTTATTCTTTCACGAAATTTCTCGTTCATCAAACGGTGAAAAGTTTCCATTAATAGTCGATCATTACCAGCATATTCAGGGCAAAACTGAGCTTTGGCCAAGAAACTAGACTTGAAAGTATTCAAGTCCGTTGACCCTTTTTCCATACTTTGTAATTCATTTCGAAGTCTAGTAACATCCGCCTGAGTTCGAAATTCCTTGAAGAATTCCGTTTTGAAATCATCCCATGACAAATCTAGTAACATCCGCCTGAGTTCTAAATTCCTCGAAGAATTCCGTTTTGAAATCATCCCATGACAAGTTCATCATATGGTCTTCCCCAATCAACATGATTTTCTCGTCCCACCATCGGTTAGCCTCAATTTTTATCATACTAGTACCAAACCGCATTTTCTTTTCGGGTGGACATTCACAAGTACGAAAAGACCCTTCTATCTCAGAAATCCACTGAGTGCTCTTAAGTGGATCCAAGGTCCCATCATAGGTTGGAGGTTTCATAATTAAGAAGTCTTTTAGGCCAAACTTCTTTTTCGGAACATCATCTCGTCGACTCTCCAAAACCACACCTTCACCTATAATACCCTCCCCGTTTCCACCATCAACAACCGAGGTTTATAGAACCTCCTTTCAAACTCAGCTTGAACCACCTGAGAGACTTGTTCTTTATCAATCTTCGAAATTTCATCAGTAACGGCTTCTTGAAAAGCATCCTTGACCTTACGAGTGAAAAACAATGAGTAATCTTCTCACGCGACACCAATTTGAGTGGCTAAGTCTTCACCACCCTCATTCTGACGTTTGTCAAGAGGTGTCTCCCACATTACCTTCAGAAGTCATCATTTGTCACCACACAATTAATTCATAGCACACCCATCAGTCGTTATGCTTCACTTGTATCAGTCGTTATGCTTCATTTGTATAACCCAGTGCGCGACCGTAATAGTGGTGGCCAATCACTATTACCCTCGTGTACGTGATTATATGCATTAACATAACAAGCACTACAATAATAAGCACATAACTCGACACATCATAGTTAGCTAACTTAAATGCTTAAGTACTAACTATTTTCAATTCGACCCGTAACACCTACAAGTCCTGACAGAACACTTTGCACCCAAAAGTCTAAGTCTAGGCACCTATCTCAAGGTCACATAAATCCCTTAGACCATGCTCTGATACAACTTAAAACGACTCAAACACATTTACAGAAAATGACACATTTTTTTATATATACATATGTAATTAAACCAAACTTAAAGTGCATACATACATGCCACAACCTTTACAAGACCTATTTACCACAACTTTACACCACATTATAACCAACTGTAAACGAGTTAAAGTTATAAACTAGTATAGGCGACCCATTAAACACATAAGTGGTAGTTTTGACCCAATAATCAATGACAACCAAAAGACACAACTTTGAGCATGAATTTTGAGACAACTACCCACTTAGCAAAGCCACCAAAACACAAGCCCTCCAATTTCGCAAAGGCACTCTAACTTGCTATCCATCCGCCTTACTCTTGTCCTTACGCGCACTTGAATCTATAAAATAGAGAACAACAAAAAGGATAAGCTAATGCTTAGTGAATACAATAACCATATATATATATATATATATATATATATATATATATACAGGATCAATGGGGAAGTAACCAATCGGGGGGAAGCAAAATTTTTTTTTTTCATTTTTTTTGAAATTTTTTATTTCCGGCATCAAGATCACACGAAAATATGAACATTTAGAAGAGACACTTAGTGATGAATGTTATTATTTAGGCGGGAAAACGATCGACAAAAATAACATTCAAAATAATATTGTTCGTGAAGAATATGAACGTTTTTTTCATGTTTTGTGGAGTAAAATTCAGCCCGATTTAGAGTTTAGGGTTTAGGGTTTGGTGTTTTGGGTTTAATCTATAAACCCAAAACACCAAACCCTAAACCCTAAACCCTAAACTCTAAACCGTTCGTGTTAAAAACTCAATCTAAATCCTAAATCTAAACCCTAAACCCTAAATTTCTAAACCCTAATATCTAAACCCTATAAACCCTAATATCTAAACCCTAATATCTAAACCCCAATAGCTAAAACCTCAACACACGCTCGAAAAACACGATAATTGTTATATATTACTTCTTCGAGCGTTTTTCCGCCTAAATAAAAACATTTATCACAAAGTGTCTCTACAAAATGTTCATATTTTCATCCCATCTATAATGTTCGTGAACAAGGTTTTTTTCAAAAAACGGAAAAAAAAAAATTTTGCTTCCTCCCGCTTCCCCCCGATTGGTTACTTCCCTCTTGATCCTACCACTATATCCTACCACTATATATATATATATATATATATATATATATATATATATATATATATATATATATATATATAATTTTAACACAACGCCAAGCATGCTTCCAATTAACCACAACGCAATGCAATTACACAACACCTCGAGCATGCTAACACATAAGCAATGTGTAACTCATACACAACAAATATACACAATCAATACTCCGGGTTGCCTCCCGCTGCCCTACATCATCTAGTGTCTCAAAACATGTCACTAGATATTTAGTGGTCTAACGCATAGTCCACTTTAGTGGCCTAACTCATAGTCCACTCGCCCGTGGTCTAACTCATATTCCACATATCATATGGCTTAACTCATAGTCCACTTATTAACTTATACATACATATACACAATTATTACACTGACCTTGTATTTTCAAGTGATACAAACCTTGAGTCTTGAGCACCAACAAAGCAAACACCTATTTCAAGTAATCACATATTAAGCTAAATACACAATTTAGCTATATCACTAACTTGACACTAGAATTAGTGTAAGTTTGACCCATTTATATTTAACACCAATAACCAACTCATGGTCTACCCATAATCACTAGTAAATTAATGATTATGCTCACAATTTATCACTAGACACTACAAATTTAAGTAACCATGTACCAAATCACAATTTTTGACTTAAACCCTAGTTTGACTTAATTAAAGTCAACTTTGAGGTTCAATCAACAACAACAACCACCCTAAAACTTAATTGATCAAGAACTTGATTATTACTTTACTTTTTGGTCAACTAATTCAATACCCAACCCAAAACCCACATTCAAGTGTTACACAACAACATACTAGACCCAATAAACCTAATCCCTTAATGTATAAGGGTTTATCACCTTTAATACCTCAAACCCTAACACCAACTCAAAACTAAATATGAAATTTCGAATTTAGGGTTTACCTTACACACCAAAATCAAGCCTAGCAGCTCTAGGAACTAAGATGAGCTCCAATTAGGGTTATAATTGCTTCTTTTCTCTCTGATTCAATTTTGCTTCACTATAGGGTTTCACATATACATCGTAGTTTAACTGTGGAACTTTTGAGATGAATTTGGGAGTCTCCTGGCCAACATTAAGCCCTTAACCCGTTTTAAACATAATTTACATAATAACCCATCAACTATAAAATTTGGCAAAAACTGCCAAAAAAAATTAGTGGGCGTTACACTTACCCAATTAAAGTACCAATAACACATAAAAATAACCTAGCTAACAACTAAAAATTTCTTCAACTTAAGCATTTGATATCTTTTTCTTTAATAATAGTTTCCATCTTTTTTATAGCTCGAAGCAATCCGAGAATCATCTCATCGGCTCTCTTACAATTTTGGAACGCAGATGATTATAATCGTATTTCTGGTCTTAAAGATGATACAGTAACGTCAATTTAGATTAAATCTTAATGATGAAATACACATAATTATCATAATAAGGGGTTACAATCACGTGACAGTCACATTTGGGAAATTTAACGGACTGTTAGCCGTCATTAAGTATAGGGATATATTTGGGACTAAATAACGACATTAAGGACTAATCTTGCATGTTAAATTTGGCAGGGAGTAAATGAGGAAAGCAAATGAAAACACAAGGACTATTTAAGCAACTTTGTCTTTTTTAATTATTAATTATAATTATAAATTAATTACGGAGTATTAATCGAAGGAAAAGTAGGAGGGTTTGACTACTTTCAGTTTTACGTGCCTTTTTTTTTTTTTTTTTTTTTTTTTTTTTTTTTTTTTTTTTTGAAAGGCAATGTTAGTGGTTAGCTCACGAAGTTAATTCACGAAAATCCCCCCCCCCCCCGAGACTCGAACCCTGGTCTCCTCGAACACCATGTTAACATGGTGACCAATGAGGCAAAGCCCCATTGGCACGTGCCTTTTTATTTAACCCTAAAATTGGGAGTAGAGAGATTATTAATACAGTAAGTAGTATGGAGGAAGAAGAGCACGAAGTGTACGGCGGAGATATTCCATTACCAGATGATGCTCCTGAAGCTGATGTCGATATGTCCACCGCCGATGATGATGCCGTCAAGGTATCACAAACCCTAATTCATTCAATTTCAATTCATATTCGTTTATAAACCCTAATTATGCATATTCATCCGTTAATTATAAATTACAGGAATTGGATGAGATGAAAAAACGATTGAAAGAGATGGAAGAAGAGGCTGCCGCCCTTCGTGAAATGCAAGCGAAAGTTGAAAAAGAAATGGGTGCCGCTGCTGCTGCTGTTCAAGGTTTTCCTTTCTTTTTTTTTTTTTCTTTTTTTTTTTTTTTAAGTTGTTATTGATTTAGGGTTAATTAATACAAAAATTTAGTTGTTGAATTTAGGTTTTGCTTCTTTTTCATTACTGATTTTGTAGTGAATGATGGTGGATTTGATGTATGCTCTTTTTTACAGATCCTGCAGCAGCTGCTGCTACCCAGGCTAATAAGGAGGAGATAGATACAAGGTCTATATTTGTTGGCAATGTAAGCAACAAAATTATATATTTAATTTATTTCTTATATTCCATTTGTTTAACCCTAGCTAGGTAGAACTGCAATTTTTCCCTGTTACTTTTCTCTTTGATGATAGCTTGATCCATATCGAGTTTCCGAAGTCCTGCAATTATTTTCCTTTTTTTATTTTTTTATTTTGAATGAGGATGTGAATATTATGATCAACACATCATTTCAGAAAGCCTACTAACTAGGAGATGGACTTTGTTTGTTTCTCTGTCTCTTGTTTCCCTAATTTTCCTTTTTCAATCAATGTTTTTTTTCGTCTTACGCCTACTAAGCATTTATGAAGATCAATGTTTTTATTTGTCTGTCACTGTTTCAGTATACCTTTGAGGCTTGTTCCTTAGAGTTTTCTTAAATAAAGATTTGAAATTTAGAAGCGTTGCTTAAGTCTATAACCTCTAAAACAGTAAAAGTAGTTGGATACTAAATCGTTTCTCATGTTGTTCTCTCTCAAAAGAAATCACTCACCTCAAGCTTTTCCATAAGAAAAATATAAGCTTACAGTTGTGCAAACCATCAATGCTAAAAAGTTTATGCATCAGTAATGAATGCCTATTTCTTACCATTGTTTGCCTTGTCAGGATAATTTTCATCATTTTTTTATATACTAAATTTATTATTTGCCTGATCACAGGGCAGTTCAAATTTCCCTGTAGCTCCAGATTTTACCTTTTTACCGTTGATCAATCTGGAAGATGCTCATGCATAAGATCTCCTTTTCTGTAATTAGAATCTCCATAGACTCTCCCTTTTAGTAAAAAAAAAAAAAAATACAGAGGAAAAAGAACAAAAAAAAAAAAAAAAAGAAATGGAAAAAAAATATTGAAAAGAAAAAAGAAAAATATTGAAAAGAAAAAGGAAACAAAAAAGAGTGAAAAAATATGAAAAATTGAAAAAAGTTACATCCAAAAAAAGCAATTTGTATTTTTATATGAAGAGTAGAGTCGAGCCAACTTGGTGCATTAGTTGGAGCTTCCCCGCTGCTGTTGAAGGTGGACAGTGTGACTGCAGTAGTCCTAGAACTGAGTTAAAGTGGTGAGGGGTTCACAATCACAACATATATCTATGACACATTAACCTGTTATCATTAGCTTTCAATGTTGTTCAATATTTTTAATGCTATCTCTAGTTACATATTGAGATATGTATTATTGTGTAGTTTGCTTACATCACGAAGTTAAATATTTCTGACACTATACAACATGTTCATCTCGCATGTTGTTTAAGTTATATGTTCTATCAAAATGAGTTTGATATATTAAACATGATAAACTACTTAATTAGCAAGTACCACCAAGTTGTTTAAGAAAGCCTTTATATGTAATTTGTATTTCCTTCAATTCATTTAAATCTGGATTTTGCAGGTGGATTATGCTTGTACACCCGAAGAGGTTCAACAGCATTTTCAGTCTTGTGGCACTGTAAATAGAGTTACGATCCTCACTGATAAATTTGGCCAACCAAAGGGTTTTGCTTATGTCGAGTTCCTTGAAGTTGAAGCTGTTCAAGAGGCTCTTTCGCTTAATGAGTCTGAGCTACATGGCCGACAGCTGAAGGTAACATTTTTTTTCTCCGTGCCTTTCAGATCTCCTTCGTGTATTCGTGACCCCTTATAAAGAGTTCTCTCCATTGTTGCAAAGTGCGTTTGCGGTGGCCTCTGCGGCGGCTTCGTGACTAGTGCGTTCCGATTCGAAGAAAAATGTTTAATTAGTCGGCCAATGGTCAAAAGTTGGGTCAACGTCAGTCAAAAGTTGACCTTTTATCTTGCCTCGTTCTAGTGTAAACGAAATTATCCCAATCCCATTTAAAATATAGTTGGGAACATCGAATTGCATAGTATCCCTTAAAGATAATTAATTGATACACTACAATTCTTACTATGGAAAACATTATAAAAAACCTATATATATATATATATATATATATATATATATATATATATATATATATATCATCTAAACTAACATCTTATTTACGAGTCATTTATTTTTAAATTATTTATGTTTGAAATGATTATACTAAATATATTCATGTATAGAAGTCAATGTTGGTCAATGTCCGTCTCGACCCCCTTGACCTTATACGGTCTTGACGACTTGTCTTTGTCTCGCGTCTTTTTTAACCTTGGTTGTCTTAATATTTTTATTGCGTGTCATGGCTTCTTTTTGTCGATTAAATTGATTGATTATCAAATAATTATAGTTATATTATGTGCTATCTATAAACAGGTAATGGCTAAAAGGACCAATGTACCTGGACTGAAGCAGTTTCGTGGGAGGCGTTTCAACCCTTACATGGGTTACAGAGGATTCAGGAGGCCATATGTACCTCCTTATGCCTACTCCCCCTATGGCTATGGGTTAGCTTCCACTCTTTGGCATGCTTATATATTTAGACATGACAAAATAAGCTGGGTGAATAGAGGGTAACTTGTTGGTTGCTGGAGGGTTTTGATCCAAAATGTTTTTGTTCGAAGTTTTGAATGTGTCTGTGAACCTAATACGGCCAAAAGAGATATCTCTTTAGTAGTAATAATGACAGTCCTAAGTGTCTATAACCCCCTGAATATGTTTTTGAAGTACAATTTATCAGTGACTAATTTAGGATTAAAATTCAAAGGCGTCCCGATTATTTCTTCAAAACTAATTATATATAAATGGTACTTTAGATGTTTATCTCAAGAAAGTTATAAATCTCACAAATATATGGGTCAGTACAATTTGATGAAGAATACTTTGTAAAAAAAATCAAATTAGTGGTGTCACGGGACCCTAAGCTAGAATCGTCAGTGCAGTTTATGCTTGTCCAAAACTGTTAGTTAGAGACCTACGGGTTGCAAAACTTGAACTCTTTGATCTTGGAGGTTTTTTATGCGTCAAAAATACATTTTGGGAGCAAATTCGTTTGACTCTTTCTTCTTACATCAGATTTTTTTAGTTACTTTTAGACTCGTTGGAGATAAAACACATCTAGTTCTGATATTACCTATTCTAGTTTCTACTGATGTGTCCTAAAGTTAATTAACTCTCGCCTTCTGATACACCTTTCTACAGGAAAGTTCCAAGGTTCAGGAGGCCATCCCGCTACATGCCTTACTACTAAATACCAGCTGGTTGCAGTCTGTTTCTTTGTCAATTGCATTAAAAACAGTATTTATCTTGACATAATGGCTATTTTAAGATTTATGGTTGACAACTTATGGCTACTATGATATTAATAACACCCTTGCAGTGTTGGACTATGAAAATGGATGATGTTTTAATTGTCTTCTTTCTTTGTGTCAAGTTGTTTGCATATGATAATGGGGTATTGTATGATAATGGGGTATTGGGGTGGGTCTTGTACACTTGCAATTTTGTTTGCGGTTATATGAATCTATTATTGCACCCAAGACCGAATGCAATCCCAACCCAAAAGAGAAACGGACATCAGAGACCTGAATGTAACTGATTCTGTTTTTGTTATGAATCGAAAAGTTATTTATTTGTCAGTTTTATCAATGATGTGCTTAACATAATTTTCGAAGTCTGTTCATGTTCAATCAAGGATCTTGTCTTTCATGGTGTATAGAGAATGCATTGGTAGCTTGGAACAGACTAATCAGCTCATTGTCATTTTCATTTTCATTCATAATTAAAAAAGTAAACTAAAATTTGCAATATTATTTATTGACATAATTAATAATTATTGAGATAGTCTTCGTGGTTTGTACTAAATTTGGTTTGTACTAAATTGAAATTGCTGGTGATGTTATTTACTTTCTTCCTCTTTTATACTTCATGCCTTTCACCTCCTTCGTCACCTATCGGCAAACCCCTGGAATTAAAACTCACTCAAAACTTAAAATTACTCAAATGCAGCTTCAATCAAAACTTGAAAAATCACAATAAACTGATCAAAATCTATAATTTTAAATCCACCAACTGAAGCATTGTAAGGAAATTTAAAAAATATAACAAGTATAAAAATACTCTATACATTCATTAATGCATTGTTCACCCTTTTTTACCCACTTTCCAAACGCTAACCACCGGAAATAGGTCATACAATGGTGGTGGTCGGCGCTTCCTGCCATATCTGAGGTTAGCTTCGTCGGATCTGAGGCCGGAGTTAATGCATCAGGATTGTCTGTTGAATCCGATGGTGGTACACAGTGTTCCTTGATTTAATTCTGTTTAAAATCAAAAGGTTATATAATATAGAGGACGAACTTGCTTCTCCCCATGTACTTTGTGTCATGGGATAGGGAGAGGTCATGGGTTCCATCTTTAGGGATGACATGATTTTCTTTAAACCAATTGAACACCAATAATGGTGGTATATATTGACCATATAGGGAGATTTTACCGGATTCGTTCACGGACCCCTACCCGGAACCACTGCCCGATTGGATGTGTTCCCGGGTACCGTCGATCGGGTTCGGGTTTCCGCCCGAACGTGTGTGTTACGTGCAAATGATGAGGGTCGTTGAAAGAAATGATCTACTGATGCCAAAAAAAATCGCCGTTCAAAAAAAATAAATAAATAATATAAAGGGACAACTCATGCTGTTGGTTTAATTGTGTATCTTAATATAATTGTTTTTCTCGATTTCACCGTATTTTCACATAGTGATGGTGTTGTTCCATTTGTTTTTGATATGTAATATAAGAAAAAATATGTATCTGTTACTGTAATTTTTTTCTCATACTATTGTTTTTGTTTCTTGATATAATGTTTTTTTTCATACCATTGTTCTCTAATTACCTACACTATGAAATTTAAGTTCAAATTCACAAGTGAAAAAGGTGATTAAGGGTTTTGAAAATACTTGCTCATTAGATAATTTATTAACGACTTAAACATTTGAGAACGCGTATCGAAGATTTACTTACTTGCTCGACCATATGAATTTTATTGTGTGCATTGTAAAAAGTCTTGATTGTAGACAATAATATAAAATAACATGACCATTTAAAAGTTAATGTATTCAATAAATATTGTATCAAACGATCACCTGCGAAGCAAAAGTTCAAAAAGAATATTAGCATCATAACTTCCATGCCAACGACATCTAGACCGGCGCCAACAAATGAGGAGACGCCGCGAACAACGTACAAGGTGAAAAACGCATTTTCTTATCTTACTATGTAAATATATCACCATTAGGGTTACAAATTAATAAGATTTCGAAAAGAAAAAAAAAGGTCAATGACCAGATCCATCCATGTATTGATGTATGCTATTAATCATGTCTTTCCACACGTGGAAAATCAAAAAAATAAGTTACTTAAATTAAGAAGAAAATAGTGTGATGAAGCATCTCACAAGCCAGATGTATAATTTTGTCATTACATTTGCAGCCATGGCTTACCTACCTACCTAACCCAACCCAACCCAACCCAACCCAACCCACCCAAATAGCCTTATTTGACCACCCTCTAATCTCACCAACTCCTTCATTTCACTTTTTTGTTGTTTATATATATAACTCTCACAGACATTAACACAAACACTTGGCACGCATCATCCTGATTCTGTCAACAAAACCATCATCATCACCACCAACAACAATGGCGCTTTCACATTCATCCACTTTATCCACCAAATCCCTAATCCAAACCTACCCTTCATCATCATCATCATCATCTCACCAACCCACTTTCTCCATCTTACCAACCACCACCACCCACCGCAAACCAAAACCAATCTGCGCCGTTCACGCCGCCGATCCGGCCAAAAACGTCACCAAATCACCACCCACACAACCACCGCCGCCGCCGTCAAAATGGACCATTGACAGCTGGAAATCAAAGAAGGCATTACAGCTTCCTGAATACCCAAATGAAGCGAGTCTTGCAGCTGTTCTTAAAACCCTTGAAGATTTTCCTCCGATCGTGTTCGCCGGAGAAGCTAGACACCTGGAAGAACGTCTTGCAGATGCTGCCGTCGGAAAAGCGTTTTTGTTACAAGGTGGTGATTGTGCTGAAAGCTTTAAGGAGTTTAGTGCTAATAACATTCGTGATACCTTCAGGTTGCTTCTGCAGATGAGTGTCGTTTTGATGTTTGGTGGTCAGATGCCTATCATAAAGGTAATTCAATACACTATAAATATCATATCATGTTGATCCATATGTTTCTATTAAGTTGACTGATTTTATAATTTGTTTGTTTGCAAGATTTTGTATATATGTTGTTTAGTTTATTGCTATTGATAGATTGATAGATACAGTTTCCTGTATCTAAAAAACTTATGCTTTCCTTTTTGGAATCATATAGTAGTACCATTTTATATTAGTTTTTATGAATTTATAATATAAATTTGAAGTTCATGAATCTAAAATTAGCCCAAACATGTACAGTAGTTGTAGATCCAAAAATTTTCTAAACTTACTATATATTTGATTATGGTTGTCAAACTGCCTTTTTAAACATAAACAATAGGGAGTAGTACTTATTTATTTACTAGATTTGAGTTTGAATTAATATAATATAGAGTAAACATTAAGACTCTTTCTTTGGAGATAATAATTAAATAGATTGGTTATGTATAATTATATGGTGATATAGTGATGTGTTCGCACGTTGCTATCGGGCCTAGTTCACTTGTCAATGAGGAAGTCGCTATCATGTATCAATCCGTTTCAGAAAGTGATTGTTTTTTAAAAATTGATGTACCATGAGGAAGATTTGTAAAATATTTTTTGATATTTTCATGGGTGGTAAATTATGCTTTTTACAATCATTTTGATTAAATGTTTTGTTGAATGGATTGTTAATTTAGGTAGGAAGAATGGCAGGTCAATTTGCAAAGCCAAGATCAGATGCATATGAAGAAAAAGATGGGGTGAAGCTACCAAGTTACAAAGGAGATAACATCAATGGTGACGCTTTTAATGAAAAATCAAGAATTCCGGACCCTGATAGAATGATTCGAGCTTATTGTCAAGCTGCAGCTACTCTTAACCTTCTTAGGGCTTTTGCAACTGGAGGTTATGCTGCAATGCAAAGAGTTACTCAGTGGAATCTTGATTTTGTAGCAAACAGTGAACAGGGTGACAGGTATGTATTGAACAAAATCTTAAATTACTTTGTTTTAATATAGTCTGTTGATGTTGAATATATATATATATATATATATATATATATATATATATATATATATATATATATATATTTTTAAACATATTTGATGTAAAAATCGACTCGTTTGATCAACTTGGCTAATTTTTCTCCCTCATACTACAAAAAGGTGAAAACTTTTTGCCAGATATCTTTGATTTTTTAGTGTATATCCTTTTCGACCACTAAATTCTTTTCTTTACAGTTGCTAATTGCAACCAATTTACTTATGAGTGAGTTGTGTTCAAAGTTATAGAACTCTTAAATTATTTGATCTGTAAAAAATTTAGATTATGTTCGTAGTTATATATAGCTAATAATCTAAGTGGACACCACTAGCTATTTATGCAACTTTTGAACCTAGTGTACCTTCCTGTTTTAGCACCTATACTGTTTTTTTTTCCTCTCAAAACCCCATCCTATGTGCAACAATAAAATGAAATATCACACTTAGTAAGAATGAGTGAGTCTGAAAAAGATCAAGAAATAAAACTGGGAGATAACCATCTTACTTGGTAACTTTAGTACAAAATGACTTGTAACTTAATGTGATTTATTTGTTATAAATCTGCATAGCTTCTTATCTAGTTTCTTATGATATATATATTATCTCATTTGCTGGATTGTATTTAATTTTAGTATGTGATTATGATGATGCAATAGGTACAAGGAACTAGCTAACCGTGTGGACGAGGCGTTAGGATTTATGTCTGCTGCTGGACTAACCATTGACCACCCTATTATGGCTACAACCGATTTCTGGACGTCTCATGAATGTTTACTCTTACCTTATGAACAATCACTAACTAGGCTCGATACAACTTCTGGCCTTTACTATGATTGCTCTGCTCACATGGTCTGGGTTGGTGAACGTACCCGCCAACTCGATGGTGCACACGTCGAGTTCTTACGAGGTGTCGCCAATCCTCTTGGCATCAAGGTATCATTTGATCTCCACCTTTAGGATGAGTTTGTTTACCCACTAATTGAATGGTTCAGCATTCAATGCTGAACCATTCAACATTTAGCGCATTTATTTCTGGCATCTGAATATGATGCTGAACGGTTTAGCATTTAGTGCTCAACCATAGTGGCATATGAGTTGAAACACTTTTTAACCATTAAGTACCTGAATTTCTGCAATATCCTCCTCAAATTATACCGAGAACACTTTCCAAACAGCTATAATGAATCTTTTATTCTTATAAAAGGTTAATAACATAATTTTACCTCATTCTTAGTGTTTATTCATAATTCAAAATAATTATCAAACATGTTATTGTCATTCAGAATCAAACCAAGTTCATCTTGAACCTTTGAATCATAAAGGTTATGAATTCATCGCTTAATCATTCCGTTGTATCAAACACAACCTTAGTTTATGTTTATACAACTTTACCCGTGTTTTTATTTTTTTTATTTTGTAGATTGGGTGTTTGAGTATGAATTTGATTTGCAGGTGAGCCAGAAGATGGATCCAAATGAGCTAGTTAAGCTTGTTGACATTCTGAACCCTAACAACAAACCTGGAAGGATTACGGTAATTGTAAGAATGGGAGCTGAGAATATGCGAGTGAAGCTTGCTCCTTTGATCAAGGCTGTGAGACAAGCGGGTCAAGTCGTGACTTGGGTTTGTGATCCTATGCATGGAAACACTATTAAGGCTCCTTCTGGACTTAAGACACGTCCCTTCGATTCCATATTGGTACGCTTTCTCATCCATTTCCAATTATGTACTAATTCAACAATTATAGTCTTGTTGTGATTGGGTTACAATAATGTAGTTTATTATTATTATTATTTAAATGAGTTGTTTCAACTCGTTGTACCCGCCGCCTCCTTGATATATCAATTGGACCTTCTGATTTTGTATCAAATCAAATAACTGCGCTAAAAGTGCCACCATATTCCATGTCCAAATTGATCAAATTGATCTTCACTTGTCTAAATTTTTAAGATCAAAGTGCCATCATATTCCATGTCAATTTATGTTATTTTTTTGTTTGATATATGAGGGGGGGTAAAGTTGGAATATCGTGTAGTAGTTAGATGATACATCAATGTCAAGAGGAAATTGGTAAGGAAATGTATGTTGAAAAATCAATGTACTTTATGCTGGATTGGACATCTATATAATAAGCAAATTGCCACATTCTACAAACAGTCTTAAATTTGACTTTAAATGGTTAAGAAATTTGACTTTAAACTGAAACTTTTTCACCAATAAATACTTTCTTTAGCCTAGGTTAGTTTTTTCTTTGATATATGAGGGGCAAATTTGGAATATTGTGTAGTAGTAGTAATAGTAGTAGTTGGATGATACATCAAAGGTCAAGAGGAAATTGGTAAGAAAGTGTTTGTTGAAAAATCAATGCATGCACTTCATTCTGATTTGGAAATCTATATATTAAGCACATTCCGTAGTGTCTTAAATTTGTGTTGCTTTTAGTCAAAGTTAGGCTTAAAGTCTAGACTAAAATGGAAAACCCGTTGTGCCACCTGTACAAACTAATGCCACGTAGACCAAATAAATGGTTAAGATATTTGACTTTAAACTGATGTATACTTTTGTAAAACAGGCTGAGGTGCGAGCTTTCTTCGATGTTCATGAGCAAGAAGGAAGCCACCCGGGCGGGATCCATCTGGAGATGACAGGTCAGAACGTAACCGAATGTGTCGGTGGATCAAGAACAGTGACATTTGATGATTTGAGTTCACGCTACCACACACATTGTGACCCAAGGCTTAATGCTTCGCAGTCACTAGAGTTATCATTCATCATTGCTGAACGATTGAGGAAGAGAAGGATGGGGTCCAACACTCTATCTTTCAAGTTATAGTTGCATCATCATTTTGCTTATTGAAACTGTGTTGAAATTTTGGGGTTTGCTGAAGTTTGTGTCGTTTTAAGTTGATGTGTAGTTTGACTCTGGACAAAATAATTACTGAGTTATGATTTGGCTTTTAATAAAATGAATTGGTACCTTTTTATCTGGATCACCTGTCTGCTAGTTTACTGCCCAAACTCTTTTTGAACATATAGTAGATTATAGTTGCGCTCGTTCAAAATTTACTCAAAAGAAATGTGATTGACTAGATAAAAACTTTGGGTGACTGTCTTACTAAGTGAAAATCTACATTTATAGTTTTTTTTTTTTTTTTCCCCCTGGTTATTCTTGGGTGTACGATTTAGAATGAACAGAAGTTTCGATTCATAAGAAACAAAATAAAAACATTTATCACAAAGTGTTTCTACTAAATGTTCATATTTTCATCCCATCTATAATGTTCGTGAACAAAGTTTTTTCAAAAAATGAAAAAAAAAGAGTTTTTGCCTCCCCGCTTCCCCCCGATTGATTACTTCTCTCTTGATCCTACCACTATATATATACGGGTGTTGACGGTATTTTCCATCGGGATATTTCATGTTAACATAGAGGTCATCGGGGTTGGAATTAGGTTTCTCTATTTTGATGTCTTTTCCCTTATTATTTTCTTTTGCCTTTTCAAATTGGGTCGGGGTAATTTCTATAACATCATTGGAATCCTCATCGGGATCCGATTCATCGAAAAATTGGTAATCTTCCCAATATTTTGCTTCCTCGGCGGAAACACCATTGACCATTATTAATTTTGGTCCATTGGTTGAGAGTTTTCTTTTATTTATCTGTTTTTCAGTGGTTTCTGATATTTCCTCCTCCGGAACCTCTTCTTCTTCCGGTTCCTTTTCTTCCGGTTCCTCTTCGGGAATTTGTGAGTCTTCCCAATATATATTCGACTCTTCATTATTATTAGGTGAGTCAATAGGATTTGTACTAGAGGTAGACATCTATCACACAATATCAAACACATTAAGAGATTAATATATCACATAATATTTACATGTTAATAATATATAGTTTTCAACAAAAAGTGTCTCTACTAAATGTTCATATTTTCATCTCATCTATAATGTTCGTGAACAAATTTTTTTCAAAA
The DNA here is from genome assembly GCF_046630445.1 of Rutidosis leptorrhynchoides. Lineage (NCBI taxonomy): Eukaryota > Viridiplantae > Streptophyta > Magnoliopsida > Asterales > Asteraceae > Rutidosis > Rutidosis leptorrhynchoides. The sequence continues at coordinate 150,517,360 of NC_092339.1, forward strand.
AAATGAAAAAAAAAAGTTTTTGCTTTTCCCCCCGCTTCCCCCGGATTAGTTACTTCCCTCTTGATCCTACCAATATATATATATATATATATATATATATATATATATATATATATATATATATATATATATATATATATATATATATATATATATATATATATATCGTTTAAATAATAATTAAAATGAGTTAAAGTAGGATGTTAGAGTTTATGATACGAAGGAATTAGTGAAAAGATTGTTAAAGATGATTGTGGTAGGAACAATATGCGTTAGCCTTTTAAAAATATACTCCTTGGCAATGTTATAAAAAACCCGATTACTCGACGATTAATTCCCGATTACTCATTTTTAAAAAGATCCCGTTTCGATTTTTCAAAACCCGTTTAATTAAATAGTTAACGTCGATTGATAGGTCAAAATTAAATTTGATAATGAAAGTCGGTCAAAGTCAAAATTAATCAGCATGTTAACATGAATTTAAACTAAAAATTGAGCATTTTTTCTATAAAACTAACAATTTTAGATAATTGTGTTAAAGTTTATGTTTATGTTTATGCAATTCTTGTACACTTACACATATAATTTTTAAAATTTAATATCTAAATCCCTAAACCCCAAACCCTGCCCCATGTCCCTTTAAGCATGTGTTACGCGATTTTTCTCTCACATGTTGGTCGTGGGACCGGTCGGTGTGGGGCCGTCAGAAGGTCGGTTTACCCTTAAACCCTAAACCCTAAACCAAATTTTTAAAATTTAATATTTAAATGTATAAAGCACAATACAATTACTCCCCCCCCCCCCCCCCCTTTTTCCCTCCCCTCTATCTTCTAAGAAACCCTAATTCAAAAACACAGTCGTCACCTACCATTCTTCTCCTCCGGCCGTCGGTTTCTACCGGCGGTCCGGAGGACCTCTCATTCCATCCTTTTTATTATTCTCCATCTCTTATTTTTAGTCTTTTTCGTTCGGTAGCTTGTCCATTTTTAGGTTTATTTTGAATTTGCAGTCCTAAGTAGTTCGTGCTTTTTATGGTAGTTCATGAGTGTCGTGGTGTTGTTACTTTCAGACCACTCTCTCTTGTTTTCGATCGGTGGTTTCCGGGTTGATTTAAGTGGCACTGTTTCAGATAGATCTAAGTGGAGGAAGTTGGGGTCTTGTCAGATGACCTTTTTTCGAGTTTGTAAGCTACATAATAAAATTGGTCGAGTATTCACAGCAGATTTCGTGTGTTCATTCAGGTCGGATGGCGAATTTGGGTGGTGTTCCTTCTGGTTTCGAGTAAGATTCGGATATATTTGAATGTTTTCGGGCTTTTTCGAGTTGTTTCGGGTTGTTTCGGTTATTTTCGAGTTGTTTCGGGTTATTTTCGAGTTACGTGGAGTGGGTTCGGTTGTTTTCGGGTGATTTTTATGTTGCGACAGTACCAGTATAGCATCGAGTTTCTTCAAGCCGTGGGAATCAGATAGGCGAGCTATATAATTTTGAATGATTTGAAAAGCCATTTGCAATTTTATGATATCGAGTTCTTTCATGTGACCACCTTTTTCACTTGTCTGTTTGATTTGAATGCCATCTATGGAGTAGAAGCTTGAGCTGAATTTCAACTCTGTTAGCTACAGAGTTTATACGAGTAATATTCTAATTGGTGTAGAATCTTTGTGTTTAAATTATAATATTTGCTAGTTGATCATGTACTTTGGTTATATATAATAGCAGTTTTCGTGGTTTGTTTTGGGTTATTTATTTCGTGGGTTCGGGTGATTTTGGATAATTTTTTCGGGTGGTTTCTGTTTGTGATATTAGATGGTGATGGCAAGTGGTTTGCGGTAGTGTTTTCGGGTTGTTTTGATGCTTTACATGTCATAGTGTTAGGGGTGTTAGAGATCGAGATGGGTAATTGTTATTATTATAATCAAGGTTCATGATCATTGTTTTCGAGGATTATATCGTGAAATTAGATCGATGCTTCGGGTTTTTTCGATGATTGGTGTCGCGGTGATTCTTCATTGTGGGTTTTGTTGATTGGTGGTTAGGTCGGGATAAAGTCGTGGATATTGGTCGTGATTTTACAATCGTAGTTTCTTTCTCCGCTACATCTCTGCATTTCACTATACCACCACTTGGTTAGATTGTGGGATCGACAGGTGTTATCTCAGTATCGTTGTAGTATCGTGTGGCTGTCGTGGTTTGCTTTTCACCCGATTTCATGTTTCTAACTAGTGTTGCCCTTAAGTGGTTGATGTGTGCAGCGGTGTATACGAAATAGTATTATTTTTAATATGAAATACGGCGTAATATGATACAAGTTTTATTCATTTATATAGATGGGATATGCTTAAACATTGCTATAACACTTATAGGCAGTGTACCTAATCGTAGAGTAGTATAGTTTTTAGTAAGTCCGGTTCGTTCCACAGGGAGCTAGTGATACATACTATATTTTTAACAACTATATATATATATATATATATATATATATATATATATATATATATATATATATATATATATATATATAAGTAGTAATAATATTATATAAAAGGGGGTTTTACCGTTTAATGATCGGTTTGTCGATTTTATATTTTAAGCGTAAAGATAAATGACGATAATATAAATGACAGAATTTAAATTGCGATAAAGTAAATTGCAGTAATTAAAATGACAGTAAATAAAGGTACGATGAAATATGAAATAAAAGTATTATGCTTATTTAAACTTCCGTAATCATGATGTTTGACGTTTTGATTTTAATTTATTTATCTGGGTTAACTGTCCTTTGTCCTGGATTTATTTGATACCTATCTGGTTTTTGTCCATAATAGTCCATCGGTCATAATTATAAAATGCTCGTCAAATTAACCTTATTCCCGAAGTCAAATATTCCAACTAATTAGGGATTCGAACTGTAACAAGGTTTTAATACTTTGTTTAATGATTACACCAGGTTATCGATTCGAACTGTAACAAGGTTTTAATACTTTATTTAATGATTACACCAGGTTATCGACTGCGTGTAATCCAAGATTTTAATACTTTGTTAACAATTACACCAATTATCCTTGTATGTAATCCACCCCTGTTTTAATGAGATATGAATATTAATTTACCCACTTGATCAGAATGAATAATCAATTACCCAACCCGAATAATTAATTAAATGATCGTAAAAAATGTCGTATAAACGTCACTAAATAGGACATACATAATCATTTTAATAATTATTAGATTAATTAATTTGAAGATAGGTTCGACAGATTCTAATGAGTTGTCATTCGATTTGACAATACCCCCCATCTATTAATAGTCAATAGTCCAATGTCCATAAGTGTCGGTCTTTTGTCCAAACCCGAATTATGGTACAAAATTCAATAACCCAATCTTAATTTTTAGTCCAACATCACGATTACTTCGGCTCAAATAAGCATAATAATAACTTAGTTACGAGACATTAATTTAAAAAGGAAGAACATAGCTTACAGTGATTATTTATCGCGTAGCGTTACCCGGACAGAGTTCCGACTTACAAAACCTTAAAACATTTCTTACAATAATCCAATTATTATTATACTTAATTTAAACTTAATATTATAAATATAAATATATATTACATTGATCAGAGGAAGGAAAAAAAAGATGTACATCATTTGTCCGAAAATTGCTTAATTTATAGATGTGGCCTGACTTTTGGCCCCATGCGATCGCATGGAAATTTTGCCTCCAGGCCATGCGATCGCATGGCCCTCTATGACAGCTAACATTGATTTGTTTTCTTCTTTGCCGACGTTTTATTTATATATATATAATATATATAATTTATATTAATTATATATATATTATATTATATTCTTGTGCATAGTTGACTTGTAATTTTCGCTCTGTTGACTCGCGCGTTGATGCTCGGTTCATGTCTCGGTTCCGGATTTTCGAACGTCCTTTCGTACGCGGAGATATCTTGTACTTCGCGTTCCGCGGCTTGTACTCTTGTAATTTTTAGACGTTTCTCATCAATAAATTGAATCACTTGAATTATATTTTGTACATTTGAGCTTTTTGGTCATTTGCGTCTTCAAATCGTCGTTTTCTTCTTTTGTCTTGGCACTTATTTATTTAAACGAATATTACTTGAAAATAGAACAATTGCAACTGAAAACTTTACATATTGGAAGGATATTGTGCTTAAATATATGTTCATTTGAAGCACTATCAAATATCCCCACACTTGAACGTTGCTTGTCCTCAAGCAATACAGAACTTGAAATAAAATCACACTTCACTCGAATCACTTTTTTTTATTCTCACACTTTGTACATTAGTGATTTTGATACGGAGGTATAAACAATGATAGTAACGATGTGGTTTACATTCCCACATGACTATAAAAATTTAGATCCTTTAAGGAAATTGGATCTTTATGAAAACATTTGATCTTTTGAAAATTCTAGCTTTTACCCTAGATAAGTTGTGATGCCCCGTACAAAACCATCGTGTACGAATCATCAACAACAGGATCATTACAAGGTCAAACACTATATGCTATTTCAAAATACGTTTGCATTCATGATAAAAGGTGATGTCTTAACCAACATCAATGTTTAACAACCAAAGTATGCTTCAATGAATAGAAGCAAGGATAATAGTATGTGACCCATAGGTCATTACAAATCATAGTTTCAAAAGTAATAAAGTTATGAATGCAAGATAAACAGTTCATGCGGTGATGACTCTAGAGCAGCGGGTGTCTACAGCAAGACTAGTACACAGCGGAAGCAACCTTAAGCACCTGAGAAAAACATGCTTAAAAACGTCAACACAAAGGTTGGTGAGCTATAGTTTAAGTATAACAGTATGTAAGGTAGGCCACGAGATTTCAGTGCTACAAAGAGCGTTTCAAAACAGTATGATAAAGTATATGTTTAACCGTGGGCACTTGGTAATTAACTTAACATTTATACCCCCTGAAAGTACATTTGGCAAGTGCGTATGTTTACGAAGTATTAAACACCCGTTAAATGCTAGCGCTACTAGCCCGAGTGGGGATGTCAAACCCTATGGATCCATATCTAAGATTCGCGTTCACCGATTCAAAAACCAATGACTAAACGTTACCGAGCTAAAGGGAATGTTTATGCCGTTGTATAACCCACACATATAAAGTTTAAGTACTCGTGCCTAGTATGTAAAACGTAAAATGGGCATGTATTCTCAGTTTCCAAAATAGTTAAAGTAAAAAGGGATGCTATAACTCACAGTGGTAAAGTAGTGGTAAAGTCGAGTCGGGAAATAAGCAAGTACGTAGGTCCGGAAAGTCCTCAACCTAAGTCAAATAGTACTAAGTCAGTAACTCGTTCCAATAGGTTTAAATGTATGTAAATTAGGTCTTAAAGGTCATCATCATTCATTATCAAACAAAAGGTGTAAAGTAAGTTTCGTTCATGAAAAGAGTTTAAAACAAAGGCTGATTTGGATCAGTCACCACGGCCTCATTACCTACTGAAATAAGGTGAGACCAGTGGCCATGGCTCCATATATGAGTCCTTTAATTGTGATAAAAATCCCAGAAGCAAACTCATCTTCGTTTGACCGTGGCGACGGTCTAAGTGCGAGTAGGTCAGAATTTTCAGCACAACGTTAAAAGGACATAGTGACGATCGGAGAGCCATAAATCCTAAACCGTAACTCGGATTAAGATGAGTCCTTAATGAAAAGTTATCTACTCAAACAGAGCTATCTGAAAATCATCTTTACAGTAGCCCAGGTTGTACGGGTCAGACACAGAAATAGTAAAACAGTAGGTTCCGGTGGTTCTTGGTACTCGATGCTTATCACGGTTCTCATCCTTGATGCATATAGCTTCAAGTGTACAACTCGTTGATGTGTTTACATCAACTTAACCAAGGTTTCACCATCATAACACATGTGTAAGTCTAAGACATGTAGCACAACTCAATTAAGTGTTGTATGTAGTTTGATGAACCAAAGTTACATCAAAGTCTTAGATTTAACACATACATGAACTATAAAAGTAATATTGAACTACAAACTTGAAAGTAAACTAACTAATCAAGATCTTAAGATGTAGAACATAGTTCTTAGTTAGATCTTGAAGATCCAAGACCCAAAGGTCTAGATCTAAAGTTATTAAGTTAAATCTAACACAAGTTTATGAAGTTATAACTAAAGAGTTACACTTCCATGTTCTTGAACCTTTAAAGTTAACTTTAGTTCAAGATTAATGAGATCAAAGTTAACTAGTAACACTTGACCAAATCACAACTTTAAAGTACATAAAATGAAGAAATAATCTAAATAAACAAGTAGCTAGTTCATTGTTGTTCATACTTTAAAGATTCAAACCAAGGCTTGATCTTTATGAAAAGTAAACTTTAAGTTTACAATCATGAACTTCAAGTATGCTTTTAACAACATATGAACTTTAATCTTTTAAAACATTTAGTGTAGAACATAAACTAGAAAGTTTATGTTCTTGTATGTCTTGTAAGAACAAGTTAATATGAAGAATCAAACTAACAAGTTTGATTCTTAATAATTTGTAAGTAAACAACAAACAATCACAAGTATTGAAGTAACATACATGAACAAGTAATTAAACAACAATATGAAACAAGTAATGATGATGATTATGTGATGGTTGGTTTCAGTTTTAGAAGAAGAAAAAGAGAGGAAAAAGTCTCATGTTACTTACAAGAATGTAGAGAAAAGAGAGAAAAGTTTGGAGTGAGATGAAGTGTGTGAAGAGTGAATGATGAATACTAGTGAGTAAGTAACAAAATTTGAAAGCAAAAACACTCCCCAAGGAGTCCAAAACTGACGACCAAGGAAGAAAAAGAGGAGAAGGAGAAGGTCCATGAGGTTCTTGCATGTTAAAGTCTTAAAAGTTGGTTAATAGGTGAGCTTGCATGGGGATCATGGTGAAATGGTGTTGTAACTAGATTTCTTATGTATTACTTCATCTAGTTAGGTTTGAAAGTAATACTTGCATTATGTGATGGGCTAACTTAGTCCATTAAAGATGTAGGTTGGGCTTCTAAGTCCACTAACACTAATAAAGGCCCAAGTTCAAGTAATTAACAAGTTAATCCAATTAAAGCCCAAGTAATTAACTAATAACTTTAGTTAATTAAAATGATTAATAAAAATAATCATGAATGTAAATAATATTCAAAAATATCATTCGTGTAAAGTTCGTGTGTCACAAAGACGTTTCGGGACATTTAAAAGTCATTTGCGGTAACAAGTAAATGTATATAAACCATACATTCATTTAATCACAAGTAATAATAATAATAATTATTAATAAATTAAACGTTGGAAAATCCAGGGTCGTTACATTATCCACCTGTTAAAGAAAATTTCGTCCCGAAATTTTAAGCTGAGGTAGATGGAGGAGTCGGGAAAAGGTGAGGATACTTCCGCATCATTTGATCCTCTTGTTCCCAAGTAAACTCAGGTCCTCGTTTGGTATTCCATCGTACTCGGACGATCGGAATCTTGTTGCGTTTCAAAGTTTTGATCTCACGATCCATAATTTCAACAGGCTCTTCCACAAAGTGGAGTTTGTCATCAATCGTAAGTTCCTCAAGTGGTATGATAAGTTCAGGTGCAGCAAGATACTTCTTCAAGTTTTACACGTGGAAGGTAGGATGAACTGAGCTCAATTGAGCTGGAAGATCCAAACGGTAAGCAACGGGTCCAATACGTTCCAAGATTTCAAAAGGACCAATGTATCGTGGGTTCAACTTTCCACATTTTCCAAAACGAATCACACCTTTCCAAGGTGCAACCTTCAACATTACACGATCACCAACGTTGAATTCAAAGTCTTTACATTTAAGATCGGCATAACTCTTTTGACGATCGCGGGCAGTCTTAAGTCTCGCTTGAATCTGAGAAATCTTCTCCGTTGTTTCGTGGACTACCTCGGGTCTGGTGATTTGATTTTCGCCTACATCGGCCCAACAAATAGGAAATCGGCACTTTCGGCCATACAACGCTTCAAAAGGTACGACATTAATGCTCGAGTGATAACTGTTGTTGTAAGAAAATTCGGCGAGTGGCAAATGCCTTTCCCAGGCCTTTCCGAAATCAATGACACATGCACGAAACATGTCCTCCAAAGTCTGAATAGTTCGTTCACTTTGCCCGTCGGTCTGTGGGTGATATGCAGTACTCATGTCGAGACGAGTTCTCATGGCTTCTTGCAAAGAACGCCAAAATCTAGAAGCAAAACGGGGATCGCGATCTGAGATGATCGATAAAGGTACACCATGATGAGATACAACCTCTTTGATGTATAGTTGAGCAAGTCTTTCCATCGTATCCGTTTCCTTCATAGCCAAGAAGTGTGCAGATTTGGTAAGGCGGTCAACAATAACCCAGATGGTATCGTATCTGCCCACCGTCTTTGGTAGCTTAGTGATAAAATCCATCGTTATCCTTTTTCACTTCCATTGTGGGATTTTCGGTTGTTGAAGTAATCCAGAGGGTCTCTGATGCTCGGCCTTAACTTTCGAGCAAGTCAAACACTTACCAACATAAGTAGCAACGTCTTTCTTAAGATTCGGCCACCAATACTGTTCTTTAAGGTCGTGGTACATTTTGCCCGCTCAGGGATGAATCGAATATCTCGATTTGTGTGCTTCATCAAGTATAAGGTTCCGTAGATCTCCATAAAGAGGTACCCAAATTCTTCCGGCATAACATCGGAGCCCAGACTCCCTAACCTCGAATCGAGAGACAAGAATGTTCAAATGTTCATGAGATATATTTGATAATGCTAAAAACGAACATATATTTCATAGCATTATTCCTCAAGAAAGACAAGCTTTTAGTTGCAATTGTTCTATTTACAAGTGATATTCGTTTAAATAATAAAAAGTGAAGACAAAAGACAGATTCGACGAATTGAAGACGCAAACGACCAAAAAGCTCAAAAGTACAAAATACAATCAAAGAGGTTCCAATTATTGATAAGAAACGTCTCAAAATTACAAGAGTACAAGACGCGAAACGCAAAGTACAAGATATTAAATTATACGCAAGGACGTTCGAAAATCCGGAACCGGGACCAAAGTCAACTCTCAACGCTCGACGCAACGGACTAAAAATTACAAGTTAACTATGCACATAAATAAAATATAATATTTAAATAATTCTTATAATTATTTATATATTATATTATTATTTATAAACGTCGGCAAGCAAAGAAACAACGGCATGTGAACTTCACCAGCTGGCCATGCGATCACATGGCCTGGAAGGCAGAAAGCCATGCGATCGCATGGCACACTTTTTCAGCCCCAGGTCCTATAAATTCGCAGTTTGGTGAACGAAAAAAAGATCCATATCCATCTCTCTATCTATACGTAAATATATTTATATTTATATTATAATTTTAATTTTAAATTCTAATAATAAGGGTATGTTAGCGAATGTTGTAAGGGTGTAAGTCGAAATTCTGTCCGTGTAACGCTACGCTATTTTTAATCACTGTAAGTTATGGTTAATGTTATTTTTAAATTAAATGTCTCGTAGCTAAGTTATTATTATGCTTATTTAATACCGAAGTAATCATGATGTTGGGCTAAATTATTAAGATTGGGTAATTGGGCTTTGTACCATAATTGGGGTTTGGACAAAAGAACGACACTTGTGGAAATTAGACTATGGGCTATTAATGGGCTTTATATTTGTTTAACTAAATGATAGTTTGTTAATTTAATATAAATATTTACAATTGGACGTACCTATAAATAACCATATACACTCGATCGGATACGATGGGCGGGATATTTATATGTACGAATAATCTTTCATTTAACCAGACACGGGAATGGATTAATAGTCTATGGAATTATTAAAACAGGGGTAAAATTATGTACAAGGACACTTGGCATAATTGTTAACAAAGTATTAAAACCTTGGGTTACACGCAGTCGATATCCTGGTGTAATTATTAAACAAAGTATTAAAACCTTGTTACAGTTTAAGTCCCCAATTAGTTGGAATATTTGACTTCGGATATAATGATAATTTGACGAGGACACTCGCACTTTATATTTATGACTGATGGACTGTTATGGACAAAAACTAGACGGACATATTAAATAATCCAGGACAAAGAACAATTAACCCATGGGAATAAACTAAAAATCAACACGTCAAACATCATGATTACGGAAGTTTAAATAAGCATAACTGAAAGGACCAGTCCTAATCCTCCCGGACGAAGTCTTCAACAGTTGGTCCCATTGCGATGATCGACTCCAAGTAATATCCTTAATTTGAGCTAATGCACATCGGAAGACATAATTCGTACCTGAGGATAACATGCTTTAAAAGGTCAACATAAAGTTGGTGAGATATATAGGTTTGATGCTAGCAGCGTAACAACTATGGACCACAAGATTTCATATATAAAAATATAATACACTCGCATGTGTATAAAATCATTCTGCTTATGTTGAGGCCTCAGTAACCAACCTTAACAATAATATAATAAGTCATCTTCGCAAAGATGGATTTGTACACTCGCAAGTGTATAAATAATCCTCGAAGTACTAAACATCCGCCCACTAGTTCTTATGTCTAGTGCAGCCTACTGGATGGGGGTGTTAAACCCGATAGATCTATCTTTAGGATTCGCGCTTACATGCTATTATAACATATAACTAAATTACCTAGCACATCAATCCGCAGAATATCATTTTTAATCACTTGTGTCCATAACGTAAATCATTTATAAAAACAGCGCATGTATTCTCAGCCCAAAATATTTAAAGTTTAAAAGGGACTATATACTCACCGTATTGTATTTTGTAGTAAAAATACATATAACATCATTGAACAAGTATAGGGTTGGCCTCAGATTCACGAACCTATATCATTTGAATATCTATTAACTCAGATAATAACATCTAATCAAGTTTGTATATTAAAATTTATTAATAAATAACTTAGTTACGTCTAATTAGATATTTTAAATAAATACTTAAAAAAAAAAATATATTAGATTCATATTAAAGTGTTTTAGAAAAGGGAAAAATATATATATATATATATATATATATATACATAATGTAGTAAAGTGTATATATATGGTTATATCAAAATATTATTATATTTTTATATGTAACTTAAATAATAATAATATTTTAGTTTTAAAATATTAGTAGGTATTATGACATATATAATGAATATAGTTTTATAAAAACGTTATTTGTTTGTTAATAAATAATGATAATAGTAATACTATTTCTAATAATAATAATACCTTAAAAAGATATTAAATATGTCAAAGAACGGGCTCGAACCTGTGACCTCTCAAACCCCAACCACACCCTTCAACCATCCCTCCGTCTTCTCATTTATGTTTTAATTCGACTGCTATTAATATTTATCCCGTTACTTTCTGCTTTCATTTTCTTCATTAACGTCTTGGGCCTAAATAAAACTCAACCCAACAATTTAATTCCGGCCCAACAGGAACACGGGAGCCCACATATAGTATTCGGTCCAGATAGGGAACACGGCATGGAATTCGGCTTTTGTGCAAATCAAATAACGGAATCTCCGATGCATAATTATTTATTATATATTTCTTTTTTTTTCTTTTTTTTTTCGATCCACTTAGCAAATGAATTTTCACACTCAACAATAGATTCCATGCACTACTAACTGTCGGCCTTTAATGCAAAAGTGGTTCCACTAGTATTACATTATTAATCCACTAATCATATTATAAGATAGATAGTTAGCTGAGGACTTTTCGATGGGAACAAACACGAAGGGAAAAAAAAAGAACGTAAGTATTTGTCTTCCCCTTTACAGCTCATGACATATTCATATATTAACTCCATATCTCACTTCATCAAATACAAACAGAAAACTGAAGCAAATAGAGGGTATTTCGTTGTGGTTTTGTGGTGGTTGCAAACCGAAACCATGGTGATGGAGGTGGTCTCGTTGAATATGAAGAGAAAGCATACGGGGTTGTGATGGTGGTTTAGTGGAGTCGGGTTTACAACAAAAGTAAAGGTCGATCGTGGTGGTGGTTATTGGTTATGGTTCATGAAGAAGAAAGACCGAAAAAGGTGGTGACGGTTGATGATGAGGTTAGATGGTGGTTCGTTGGCGATTACAAATAAGAGGGAGAGAGAGACGATGGGGTGTGGGTGTTATTCATGGTTGATGAAGGTGAAGGTTTCATGTTGAAGACGGTAATGGTGTCGTGGTGATGTTGGGTGATAGTAATGGCGGATCATGGTTCACGATCATATACATAATCTTAAAAAAATAAGTAGGTTTGGAGTGGCATATGCGTGGTCGTATTACATGGGTTTCGTTGTGGTTTTCGTGGGTTTACAACTAACTAGAATGCGGAAGAAACAAGAGGTAGTGATGTATATGAGATGGTGAAGGTGGTGGCGGTTGGTGGTAGCCGAATGGTGAAATGGTTGGGGTGTGGTGGTTGTCGAATACTTGAACAAGATCAAGAGAAGGAGTTAGATTGAATTAGAGAACTTAAATAAAGATGGGTTGTTTGATAAACAAGGATTAGTATACTAACAATCCTATTTACTCACGGGAAAAAAAAAATATAAATGTGCAAGTGGATATTGATAGTTGATAATTTATATCAATTCGTTTCATTAAACAACAGTAATTGGTCTTGTTTTGTAGTTCCAGTTACCCAACACTAAATATTCTGTTAGTACTAAAAATCTAATCAAATTCACTAATTCTTGTTTGTTTTTGAAACACAAAGAATCGAATTGTACAGGATAGTTGACAAAATCAGAAAACGATTGAGAACAGAAATATGCATAAAGTTTTATTTATTTATATATAATCTGTATGTTTATATAATTCAGTATTTATAAATGTAAATATATATATATATATATATTTTATAAATTTGGTAAAATATATCTGTGTTATATATATCTACTTTCTTACTTTTGATAATTATCAAATAATATTACTAATAGTAATAATAGTATTATTGTTGATAACTAGTATAATAAATGGTAAATAATAATATGAAAAAAAAAATGAAATTTTAATACTTTAGTTAATGTTAAATAAAAAAAAATAACAATAACAATTTTATTAATGATACTTATAATAATACTAATTATAATAATTTTAATGTTATCAATTAATAAGTATATAACGTATATACACATAAATGTTCGTGAATCGTCAGTCCTGGTCAAAAGGTAACTCATTACCTAAATATAGATTTCAAACTTTCTAGACTCAAAATTACAGTTTTTGCTTATCGTGTCGGAAACATGTAAAGTTTATGGTTTAAATTTGGTCGGAAATTTCCGGGTCGTTACAGTACCCACCCGTTAAAGAAATTTCGTCCTCGAAATTTGGTAGAGGTTGTCATAATTAACAATAGGAATGTTTTCATGACGAATATGAGGTAATAACGGAGTTTTATCATTATTGATAGGTATAGATAAAATATTTCGATTATGTGAAGCGTACGAGCGAAGCTATCACAAAAGAGTGAAATGAGTAAATATGGAACCGTTTTAACTGATGACGTGGTTATGATTGATTTCCAGAATTTATGGGATTTAAAGAAAATCTTATGTAATAAGATTTGGTTTTTCGACGATTTAGGAAACAGGATCTCCTTTGATTTAATGGGGCGAATCTGTTTTGATTTTCTTTGTCGGATATTTCACTATAAATTTACCCTCTTCGTTTCCTTATTTCCATATCCTACATCTTTTACTCTTTCTCCTTAATTCCTACTTTAAAATATTCGCCGATATGCTCCATCCAATCCTGATTCTTATTATTCTTCTAACTTTCACATCTGTCATTCTTCTTTTTCATCTACCGCCAGAAGAATCTATTTACTTTTATGATTTCCTTAGAATTATAATGTTTCTAATTCTCCCGTGTTTTTACGTTGCATTACGTATTGATATACACGGTTTGAAATTTCTAGGTGGTTATTGGGTCTTATATCTTCCCTTATATTTCGATGTTCCTACTTCTGTCTTCTATAATCATTGTCATCTAAAATTAATGATTTCTCTTATTTGCTGCGATCTATACCCCAAATTTTTATTTCTACGCTTCATTCTTTCGTTTCCTCTTCTTACGGTTAAGCGTCTCTTTTAATGGTCCGGAATTTGTAGGTATGAGATTTGGGATGAGCATAGCTAATGCTCTAAGAAAGAAATGGTATTGGTAAAATTTTGATTTGTTAAATTACCAGAATACCCTGAAAAAGATGGAACTATCAAGATGATATATTCCTAATATGTTTGAAGATTGGATAGAGTGTAAGAGCCGTGTAACATGGCACAGTATGATGGTACTGTGAATCATCACTTTCCATTAGAAACTTAACATGAGTTACTGTAATATAATGAAGTTGATCAAGTTTCATTATATTATACTAATTCATGCATCAGTTCCCAACACTACTTCAAAACATTTTTATTTTAAACTCGAAGGTTTCAGAATTTAGAAACTAACACAATTTCTTTTATGTTGTAACGCAGATGTTACGGAGTGATAAATGATTTTAGATAAAGATAGTTGTGAAAATATCTCCAGGAATATGGAGAATATGTATAACGGAAGATATGAAGATATCTTATAATATTTAAGATAAGATGATGATGAAGAATATTATCTGAAAGGGTTTAGAATAAGAGTAGGGTTATTACTAACGATTTCGGCAGACACTGAATCATTTAAATTCTTTGAAGGCAGGTTCAGTCCTTGTATTTGTTCTTTGTTTCCTTCACAGTTAGCTCAATCCGTTTTCCAGTTCCAAACTTTCTCTTTTTCTGAGCTTTACCAACACACTGTACTTTATCATCAAACTGCTGACTATTAAAGTCGTTTACAGTTTTTGCTGCTTCATCAGCATTTCAAGAACTAGTTCATAGTCCAGGGTGTTTTTCAGAAACTTCACATTCAAAATATGAAGTTTTTAGGGATAGACGTTATAGGTATGACAGGAGAAGTTCTGCGAGATTTTCAAATTACAAATTGCGGGTTTTGTCAAGGAGACGACGAGCTGTTGGTACATTGAGAAGTCGAAGTGGATCCGTAACAAAATTGACTACTTTGAAAAGGAATCGCATAGTTGTTTTTGCTAATGAATGATAAGGAAATTTTGACGCGGATACGTTTTAACTATAACTTCGGTTTTTGAAAAATTTTCAGGTGCATAACTGTATGCATGAATCTCTCTTCCATAAACGAGGTGTGGCTGATTCAATTTCTCAATCGAAGTGTTCTCAAGAATCATGAAAGATTTGAACGCGAATTGTAATTGTCAAGATACGAATAAGGTTTAAGATAGAATCAAGTGGCAAACTTGAAGATTAGTTTAGTTTCATATGTTATAATCAATATTTTAATTCATTTTACTTGTCCATAGTTAACAGTCTATTAGTCCGATTGTCCAATGATCCAATAGTTCAACAGTTCAATATATTCATATATAATTTAATATACATAATTAATACGTATCGTGACCCGTGTTCCGGTCTCAGTGTCAATCACAACTCAAAGTATATATATATTTTGGAATCAACTCCGACCCTGTATAGCCAACTCCCACCTTCACATATAGAGTGTCTATGGTTGTTCCGAAATATATATATAGATGGGCCGATATGATAAGTCGAAACCTTGCATACGTGTCCCGTTATTTAAAGTGCGTAAAATAAATAACAAAAATTAAATGACGATAAATAAAATTGCGAGAATGTAAATTGCGAGAATGTAAATTGCGATAAATAAAATGTTAATCAGTTAGCTAGGAACAGTTAGCCGGAACAGTTAGCGTGGAATCCTTAACAGATTTTTAATTAGTTAATTCGTCTGTTTCTAACAAATTTTATTTTGCCAATGTTTCTTCATTATGCCACTTGTTGAATTCGGATAGGTAAAAATCTAAATATGAAATTTAAATGGAAATGGTTAATCTGGGGTGAACGGATACATATTTTGGTAGTTTGTAAATAGAATAGCAATTGACCGTTGAATCAGATTCGAAGAATGTATAGTGTAACTTATTAATGTGAAATCTGTATATTTCTCGGGTACTACCCACCCGTTAAAATATTTTCATCATTAATAGTTTGTACAAAAGAATTTTTAATTACAATCTTTATGAAAATATACTTGCATATATATTTTCTTCAAATGTAAATCATAGATTTAATGAGTCAATAAAATATTAAACTCATCAGGTTTATTGTTAATACTAGATTACATAATCTCTAAAGCATTAGAGATTACTTGGTCGCCATATTGAACGGAGGTAATGAGGTAGAATGGTACGTAAATCGAAGTTAATCGATGTAGAACGAAAATAAAGTGGATAGAGCGATACATAGAACGGTGATTATACTTGAGGTGTAATTTGTGACTTTGAGATTTACGACGTGGTTGTGGTTTGAGGGGGATAAGGATATCATTGACGTTGATGATGGTGATGATATTGATGGTGCTGGTACTGAAGATTGCGATGTTGATGTTACTGGAGGTACTGGTTATGCTGCCGGTGCTGCCGCTGGTGTTTGTAACCTTCGCACCAGGTTCTCCAAAGCCGTCACTCGAGCGTGTTGTTCGTTAACTTCTGCTAGTACACCGGGATGATTGGCGGTCGAAGCGAGCGGATGAACAAGATTTGTGATATGGGATATTATGTAATCGTGACGAGATACTCTAGGAATGAGCGAGAAAATGGTGTTTCGAATAGGTTCGCCAGTAAGTGCTTCAGGTTCATCGCCA
This sequence comes from Rutidosis leptorrhynchoides, assembly GCF_046630445.1. Taxonomy (NCBI): domain Eukaryota; kingdom Viridiplantae; phylum Streptophyta; class Magnoliopsida; order Asterales; family Asteraceae; genus Rutidosis; species Rutidosis leptorrhynchoides. The sequence continues at coordinate 150,534,163 of NC_092339.1, forward strand.
AGGGGTAATTGGATGGATGGAAAGGATATTCAATGTGAAATGATTTCCGGATATCGAATGATATTCTAACTATGTAGAATATCTATATGTAATACTAAAGATTTCGTAGGCTAAAAAGGATGTTACGGAATCTATCAGGCAAATCTACAGATACGCCAAGATAGGAATTATCAGATACGCTAAGATATGAATTTCGTCTATACACTATCGATGCACTAAATGCAGTAGAGCGTGTCTAGACTTGAGAATGATAGGTAGGCAATTTCCTAAGGATGATAAGCAGATGATTTCCGACTAGAAATGATAAGCAAAACTTTTGACAGGCAGACACGGTCAAAGTCCAGACTCACTAATGTATCCTAACAACTACCAGTTAGACACACTAATGCAAGGCCTGGTTCGCTAAGACCAACGCTCTGATACCAACTGAAAGGACCAGTCCTAATCCTCCCGGACGAAGTCTTCAACAGTTGGTCCCATTGTGATGATCGACTCCAAGTAATATCCTTAATTTGAGCTAATGCACATCGGAAGACATAATTCGTACCTGAGGATAACATGCTTTAAAAGGTCAACATAAAGTTGGTGAGATATATAGGTTTGATGCTAGCAGCGTAACAACTATGGACCACAAGATTTCATATATAAAAATATAATACACTCGCATGTGTATAAAATCATTCTGCTTATGTTGAGGCCTCAGTAACCAACCTTAACAATAATATAATAAGTCATCTTCGCAAAGATGGATTTGTACACTCGCAAGTGTATAAATAATCCTCGAAGTACTAAACATCCGCCCACTAGTTCTTATGTCTAGTGCAGCCTACTGGATGGGGGTGTTAAACCCGATAGATCTATCTTTAGGATTCGCGCTTACATGCTATTATAACATATAACTAAATTACCTAGCACATCAATCCGCAGAATATCATTTTTAATCACTTGTGTCCATAACGTAAATCATTTATAAAAACAGCGTATGTATTCTCAGCCCAAAATATTTAAAGTTTAAAAGGGACTATATACTCACCGTATTGTATTTTGTAGTAAAAATACATATAACATCATTGAACAAGTATAGGGTTGGCCTCAGATTCACGAACCTATATCATTTGAATATCTATTAACTCAGATAATAACATCTAATCAAGTTTGTATATTAAAATTTATTAATAAATAACTTAGTTACGTCTAATTAGATATTTTAAATAAATACTTAAAAAAAAATATATTAGATTCATATTAAAGTGTTTTAGAAAAGGGAAAAAAAAATATATATATATATATACATAATGTAGTAAAGTGTATATATATGGTTATATCAAAATATTATTATATTTTTATATGTAACTTAAATAATAATAATATTTTAGTTTTAAAATATTAGTAGGTATTATGACATATATAATGAATATAGTTTTATAAAAACGTTATTTGTTTGTTAATAAATAATGATAATAGTAATACTATTTCTAATAATAATAATACCTTAAAAAGATATTAAATATGTCAAAGAACGGGCTCGAACCTGTGACCTCTCAAACCCCAACCACACCCTTCAACCATCCCTCCGTCTTCTCATTTATGTTTTAATTCTGCTGCTATTAATATTTATCCCGTTACTTTCTGCTTTCATTTTCTTCATTAACGTCTTGGGCCTAAATAAAACTCAACCCAACAATTTAATTCCGGCCCAACAGGAACACGGGAGCCCACATATAGTATTCGGTCCAGATAGGGAACACGGCATGGAATTCGGCTTTTGTGCAAATCAAATAACGGAATCTCCGATGCATAATTATTTATTATATATTTCTTTTTTTTTCTTTTTTTTTCGATCCACTTAGCAAATGAATTTTCACACTCAACAATAGATTCCATGCACTACTAACTGTCGGCCTTTAATGCAAAAGTGGTTCCACTAGTATTACATTATTAATCCACTAATCATATTATAAGATAGATAGTTAGCTGAGGACTTTTCGATGGGAACAAACACGAAGGGAAAAAAAAAGAACGTAAGTATTTGTCTTCCCCTTTACAGCTCATGACATATTCATATATTAACTCCATATCTCACTTCATCAAATACAAACAGAAAACTGAAGCAAATAGAGGGTATTTCGTTGTGGTTTTGTGGTGGTTGCAAACCGAAACCATGGTGATGGAGGTGGTCTCGTTGAATATGAAGAGAAAGCATACGGGGTTGTGATGGTGGTTTAGTGGAGTCGGGTTTACAACAAAAGTAAAGGTCGATCGTGGTGGTGGTTATTGGTTATGGTTCATGAAGAAGAAAGACCGAGAAAGGTGGTGACGGTTGATGATGAGGTTAGATGGTGGTTCGTTGGCGATTACAAATAAGAGGGAGAGAGAGACGATGGGGTGTGGGTGTTATTCATGGTTGATGAAGGTGAAGGTTTCATGTTGAAGACGGTAATGGTGTCGTGGTGATGTTGGGTGATAGTAATGGCGGATCATGGTTCACGATCATATACATAATCTTAAAAAAATAAGTAGGTTTGGAGTGGCATATGCGTGGTCGTATTACATGGGTTTCGTTGTGGTTTTCGTGGGTTTACAACTAACTAGAATGCGGAAGAAACAAGAGGTAGTGATGTATATGAGATGGTGAAGGTGGTGGCGGTTGGTGGTAGCCGAATGGTGAAATGGTTGGGGTGTGGTGGTTGTCGAATACTTGAACAAGATCAAGAGAAGGAGTTAGATTGAATTAGAGAACTTAAATAAAGATGGGTTGTTTGATAAACAAGGATTAGTATACTAACAATCCTATTTACTCACGGGAAAAAAAAATATAAATGTGCAAGTGGATATTGATAGTTGATAATTTATATCAATTCGTTTCATTAAACAACAGTAATTGGTCTTGTTTTGTAGTTCCAGTTACCCAACACTAAATATTCTGTTAGTACTAAAAATCTAATCAAATTCACTAATTCTTGTTTGTTTTTGAAACACAAAGAATCGAATTGTACAGGATAGTTGACAAAATCAGAAAACGATTGAGAACAGAAATATGCATAAAGTTTTATTTATTTATATATAATCTGTATGTTTATATAATTCAGTATTTATAAATGTAAATATATATATATATATATATATATTTTATAAATTTGGTAAAATATATCTGTGTTATATATATCTACTTTCTTACGTTTGATAATTATCAAATAATATTACTAATAGTAATAATAGTATTATTGTTGATAACTAGTATAATAAATGGTAAATAATAATATGAAAAAAAAAATGAAATTTTAATACTTTAGTTAATGTTAAATAAAAAAAAATAACAATAACAATTTTATTAATGATACTTATAATAATACTAATTATAATAATTTTAATGTTATCAATTAATAAGTATATAACGTATATACACATAAATGTTCGTGAATCGTCAGTCATGGTCAAAAGGTAACTCATTACCTAAATATAGATTTCAAACTTTCTAGACTCAAAATTACAGTTTTTGCTTATCGTGTCGGAAACATGTAAAGTTTATGGTTTAAATTTGGTCGGAAATTTCCGGGTCGTTGCAATAACTCTTTAAGAGTTTGTAAAAATACGTTTTAAATATTCGAAAATATAAAAAGAAAAACAAAATTTATATATTTTTAAGAGTTTGTTAAATATTTAAGTTGTATAAAGTTTCTTTATTTTTATTTTGTAAAAATATAAGTTTTATTTAATTTATATAAATATATTATATAAATATCTAAATCAGAAAACATAAAAAAAATAAAAATAAATAAGCACTCGGCCCGATCACTGTAACAGCCCAAAGTCTGGCCCAAATTCGTAGACCATGCAATCGCATGGTATTTCAACGGTCAAGCCATGCGATCGCATGACCTGATTTGACAGGCCTGGTAACCTCAGCCGACAGTTAGGGTTTAATTATAATTATAATTATTATATATTTAAAACCCTAATTAGGGTTTAGTATTTAATTAATTTAGTTTAGTTTTTAATTAATTTGTTTTAACTAGTTTAATTAGTTTTAATAAATTATAAAATTAATAGTTCTATTAAATAAATAATATAAAAATAATATTTTTATAAAAATTATATTTTTTACAACTTTAAGTATATTTTTATATTTTGTACCTTTTTATTCGTTTTAGCGTAATATTTGTATTTTTCGCTCGTTTTTAGTTTCAAGTCATAGTTTTTGCCATAGTTATTTTGTACCTTTTTATTCGTTTTAGCGTAATATTTGTATTTTTCGCTCGTTTTTAGTTTCAAGTCATAGTTTTTGCCATAGTTATTTTTACTTCTAGATTTTTAGGCTTTGCCGTAAAATCCCTTAAGTGCTTTTTCTTTAGACTAAGATTTAAGTGCTTTAGAATTTTGCGACGCCGTTTTTATATTTTAGTACCTTTTTAAGTTATTGCCATTTGGGATATAGAATTTCTTTTAAGCTTTAATATTTTTAGACGCAACTTTTAATTTTTAGTTTTTAGTTCCTTTTTAAGTTTCGACGCGCTACATTCTTATTTTTATTTTTCGACTTTTTATTTTTCGACGTTTTTCGACGCGCTCTTTTTCTTTCTTATTTCTCGACATTCTAGTTTTTAGGACATAGAATTTTTCTATTTCTTCTCTCTAAATTTCTTTAAACTTTAACGAAAAATTATTTTAAGTGGTTAAATTGATAGACATCAAAATTTTCTGGTTCGTAGTAATAGTTGGATTTGTACGTGGACCAGGTTATTGGAGCCAAACAGTACTCAATTATATTGAGACCAAATGAATCCTGCTCCTCTGCTGCATCTTTTGGCTATTCGAAACGTGGGCAAAATCAGAAAAGTCTATTAATTTGATAACTTATATAATTTTTCTTATTTTTATAACTAATAGGATATTCAGTGAATGCACCGAGCAAAACGTTCACCACCTTTTGTACGTTCACCACCTGTAACTCGATCAAGACATCTAGCAAATATTGTCGCCGTTGATTTTTCTTTAGAATCGTCATCCAGTCGACTAAGTACTCTAATTCAAATTTCCGATAATCCATTTTTTGAACCCGACCTCACAATTGAGAATCCGGAGAATATTTAGGGACAATTCATAGATCCTGAACCATTAATCTTTCCTCCGGAGCCACCAATCATTCAAACAGAGATTGTTGAGGAACCTACCATTAAATCAGAATCCTATAGTGATTCAGATTCAACAAATTCAATCATGGAGAATCTGGAACCTCTAAGTATGGAAGACCGAATGAGAGCTAAATGCACTGGCCAAGGTCACATAATTACTCAACCTGACATAAATGCGCCAGATTATGAAATCAAGGGACAAATTCTACACATGGTAACTAATCATTGCCAATTTAGTGGTGCGCCGAAGGAAGATCCAAATGAACATCTTCGTACCTTTAATAGGATCTGCACACTATTTAAAATAAGAGAAGTGGAGGATGAACAGATATATCTCATGTTATTTCCCTGGACTTTAAAGGGAGAAGCCAAAGATTGGTTAGAATCGTTACCTGAAGGGGCGATTGATACATGGGACGTTTTAGTTGAAAAATTTCTTAAACAATTCTTTCCGGCATCTAAAGCCGTGAGACTTCAAGGAGAAATTGTTACGTTCACACAAAAGCCAAACGAAACTCTATATGAGGCGTGGACAAGATTTGGAAAGTTATTGAGAGGATGTCCGCAACATGGTTTAGACACTTGTCAAATAGTACAAATATTCTACCAAGGATGCGACATCACAACAAGAAAAGACATCGATATAGCAGCTGGTGGTTCCATTATGAAGAAAACAGAAACTGACGCTTACAAAATTATTGATAACACTGCTTCCCACTTACATGAGTGGCACCAAGAAAAAGATATCGTTAGATCATCTAAAGCAGCTAGAGCCGATTCTAGCCATGACTTAGATTCCATTTCCGCAAAGATAGATGCTGTTGAGAGACGAATGGAAAAGATGACTAAAGATATTCACTCAATACGAATTAGTTGTGAGCAGTGTGGAGGACCACATTTGACAAAAGATTGTCTCAGTATTGAACTAACAATGGAACAAAGAGAGAATGTTTCATACATAAACCAAAGGCCTGGAAATAATTATCAGAATAATTATCAACCGCCAAGACCAAACTACAATCAAAACCAGAATTATAACCGAAATATTCCATACAACAACCAACAAGGTCCTATCAATCAACAAGTATCTAACAATACTTACAATCAGCAAAGACCTATTTTTCAAAATAAACCACCACAAACCGATGATAAAAAGCCAAATTTAGAAGACATGATGTCGAAGCTAGTCGAATCTCAAACTCAATTTTTCACATCTCAGAAACAAACCAATGAACAAAATGCTCAAGCATTTAGAAATCAACAAGCTTCTATTCAAAATCTGGAACAAGAAGTGAGCAACCTAGCAAGGTTGATAGGTGAAAGAAAACCGGGAAGTCTACCTAGTGATACTAATGCTAACCCCCGGAATGAAACAGCTAAAGCCATTACCACAAGAAGTGGTATCACACTTAAACCACCTGAAATACCTGTAATTTCTGATAATGCTATTCCTACTCCCCAAGAACCACAATCTGATCAAGATAAGGAAAAAGAACGGGTAGTTGAAAAGGTTAATGAAGATAACACAGTTAAGGCTAAACCTTATGTTAAACCATACCAACCACCACTTCCTTACCCGAGTAAAATGAGAAAAGAGAGACTTGAAGCCGAGCAATCCAAATTCTTGGATATGTTTAAACAGATAAATGTAAATCTTCCTTTCATTGATGTGATTTCAGGAATGCCTAGATATGCTAAATTTTTGAAAGATCTAATCACAAATAGAAAGAAAATGGAAGAACTCTCGGCTGTTACTATGAATGCTAATTGTTCTGCAGTGCTGTTGAAGAAGATACCAGAAAAATTATCAGATCCAGGAAGTTTCACAATTCCATGTTTTCTGGGTAGTCTTAGTTCAATAGAAGCATTGGCAGACTTAGGTGCTAGTATAAATCTAATGCCGTATTCACTATACGCTAAACTAGACCTTGGAGAATTGAAACCAACACGAATAAGCATACAACTAGCCGATAGATCAGTAAAATATCCTAGAGGGATAATGGAGAATATGCTAGTTAAAGTTGGAACTTTAGTATTTCCAGTAGATTTTGTTATTCTGGACATGGAAGAAGATTCTCGAGTACCTCTCATATTAGGAAGACCATTCTTAAACACGGCTAAAGCAATAATAGACGTGTTTGGTAAGAAACTGACCCTAAGTATAGAGGACAAGAGTGTTACCTTTTCAGTTGATAGAGCCATGCAACAACCGCAATCTGCAGATGATACATGTTATTATATTCAAACTATAGAATCACATGCAGAATTGTTAGAAGAATTTCCAGAATTACAAGGAACAGGAGAATGTTCTTTAGGAGAAGGAACTGAACCAATTGATGAAATTGAAATGATAGCTACACTTATGGCTAATGGATATGAACCAACAACAGAAGAAATTCAAATGCTAAAAGAAGAAGACAGATATCGATACAAATCATCGATAGAAGAACCACCGACATTAGAGTTAAAGCCATTTCCAAACCATTTGGAATACGCTTATTTACATGGTGAGTCTGAACTACCTATAATAATATCGTCTTCTCTTACTGAAAATGAAAAATCTCAACTCATTTCTGTGCTAAAAGCTCATAAATCAGCTATTGCATGGAAAATTCATGATATTAAAGGAATAAGTCCTTCGTATTGCACACATAAAATACTTATGGAAGAAGGTCATAAAACGTATGTTCAACGCCAACGAAGACTAAATCCTAATATGCAAGATGTTGTTAAGAAAGAAATTATTAAAATGCTAGATGCAGGTCTAATTTATCCAATTTCTGATAGTCCATGGGTAAGCCCAGTTCAATGCGTGCCTAAGAAGGGTGGCATGACTGTCATTACAAATGAAAAAAATGAGCTTATTCCTACTAGGACTGTAACAGGATGGTGTGTTTGTATTGATTATAGAAAATTAAATGACGCCACCAGAAAAGATCACTTTTCCTTACCTTTTATTGATCAAATGTTGGAAAGATTAGCAGGAAATAGTTACTATTGTTTTCTTGGTGGTTTTTCTGGATATTTTCAAATTCCAATAGCACCTGAGGATCAAGAGAAAACCACATTCACGTGCCCTTATGGTACTTTTGCTTACAAACGCATGCCATTTGGACTTTGCAACGCCCCTGCAACCTTTCAAAGGTGCATGATGGCGATTTTTCACGGCATGATAGAAGAATGCATGGAAGTTTTCATGGATGACTTTTCAGTCTTCGGTGATACTTTTGAAACATGTCTAGTTAATCTTGAACGAATGCTTATTAGATGCGAACAATCAAATCTAGTATTTAATTGGGAGAAATGCCATTTCATGGTTAAAGAAGGCATCGTTCTTGGTCATAAAATTTCAAAGGAAGGAATTGAAGTGGATAGAGCTAAAGTAGATGTAATTGCTAAACTTCCACATCCCACCAATGTTAGAGGAGTTAGGAGTTTTCTAGGGCATGCCGATTTTTACCGACGTTTTATAAAAGATTTTTCTAAAATTGCCACTCCTATCAATAAACTCCTAGAAAAGGATGCTCCATTCATCTTTTCAGATGAATGCATCAAATCTTTTAATATTCTTAAAGAAAAACTCACTAATGCGCCGATCATGATAACTCCAAATTGGAATCTACCATTCGAACTAATGTGCGATGCAAGTGATTTTGCAATGGGAGCCGTTTTAGGACAAAGGATTGAAAAACGATTTCAACCTATATATTATGCTAGTAAGACGTTACAAGGAGCACAAACAAATTATACAACTACTGAAAAAGAACTCCTTACTATTGTCTTTGCTTTTGACAAATTTCGTTCATATCTCGTTCTAGCAAAAACGGTGGTCTATACTGACCATTATGCTCTTAGATACCTATTTTTGAAACAAGATGCTAAACCAAGATTAATCCGTTGGATCTTACTCTTACAAGAGTTCGATATTGAAATCCGAGATAAAAAGGGAACAGAAAATCTCGCCGCTGATCATCTTTCTCGTCTTGAAAATCCCGAATTAGAAGTTCTAAATGAATCGGCCATACAAGACAACTTTCCTGATGAATATCTATTGAAGATAGATTATAATAAAATTCTATGGTTTGCAGACTATGCAAACTAATTAGTATGTGGATTCCTTGAAAAAGGATTGTCGTACCAAAAATGAAAGAAATTCTTTAGTGATATAAAACACTATTTCTGGGAAGATCCACATTCGTTTAAAAGTTGTCCCGATGGAATAATACGCCGATGTGTATTCGGAGATGAAGCTAGTCAAATCTTAAACCATTGTCACACAGGACCAACAGGAGGGCATTATGGGCCTCAACTTACAGCAAGAAAAGTTTACGTTGCTGGATTCTATTGGCCTACAATTTTCAAAGACGCACACCTTCTTTGCAAATCCTGTGATGTTTGTCAAAGGGCCGGAAAAATAAGTCAACGTGATGAAATGCCACAAAATGTCATTCAAGTATGTGAAGTATTTGACATTTGGGGTATTGACTTTATGGGTCCATTTCTAAAATCTCATAATAATCTGCACATTCTCGTTGCCATTGATTATGTATCTAAATGGGCGGAAGCACAAGCTCTCCCAACTAACGATGCACGAGTTGTAGTCAATTTTTTAAAACGTCTTTTTGCAAGGTTCGGAACACCGAAAGCTTTAATAAGTGATCGGGGTACTCATTTTTGTAATAATCAACTTGAGAAAGTTCTCAAAAGATATGGAGTAACTCATAAAATCTCCATCGCATATCATCCACAAACAAGTGGACAAGTTGAAAATACCAACCGAGCTTTAAAACGTATTCTAGAAAAAACCGTAGGATCAAATCCGAAGGAATGGTCCATTAAATTGGAGGATGCGCTCTGGGCTTTTAGAACAGCCTACAAAACTCCAATTGGAACCACACCTTTTAAACTCGTTTACGGAAAAGCATGTCATCTTCCAGTAGAAATTGAACACAAAGCATTTTGGGCTTTGAAGACATGTAATCTTGATTTACATGAAGCCGGACGTCTACGATTAAGTCAGCTAAACGAATTAGAAGAATTAAGACTTGAAGCATATGAAAATTCGTTAATCTATAAGGAAAGAACGTAGAAATGGCATGATAAAAGAATCAGAAGTTCAAAAGAATTTAAAGAAGGAGATAGAGTTCTTCTTTTCAATTCACGATTCAAGCTATTTCCTGGAAAATTGAAATCAAGATGGTCTGGACCATTCATAGTCAAAAGAGTGTTCCCATACGGAACAATAGAGTTAATAAATTCAAATGGGATTGAATTTAAAGTTAATGGTCACAGAGTTAAACATTACATAGATAGTCCAATGGAAGTCGGCAACGAAGTTAATCACAATTTCGACACCACAGCTAACTAAGTGTGGGGAGAATCAAGTCTTTAAAGGATAATATGTATTACTGTTAGAGTTAGATGTTCTGTTTTCGTGTAGTTTCCGAGAATGGAACCCGAATGGTCTTTCCCTAGCAGACCCTAAAGAACTAGTCTTCTCCCCCCATTCTGAATTTTTATTTTTTTTAGGTTTTACGAGATGAAGACTTCCTGTGAACTAAACCATGGTCTAATGCTACACGCTTTGATCACTAAATTTAATAATGACACCCTTCCAAGTGAAATAGTATCATTAATCAGAGGTAAATTGGACGGAGTAAGAAAAGAATCCAGAAACAAAAATAATAAGTTACAATTTGGTAAAGGAAAATCAAAATCCGCAGCGAAAAGAAGAGCACGACACCTTGAAAGATGTTTCAAATGCGAAAAATGGTCACACGAAGGAAAATGCTCGACGAATCAGACATATTCCAATACCGAATTTGTTACTTTATGAAGAGACGGACCGTTCATATGTTTAGAAGAAAAAATATTAAATGCTCGAGGTTACGCCTATGTAGCTATGGAAAACCAATTAGTCCGACTATCTTATGATTGGCTAAAGCAGGTCACTTAGAATTCTATTTCACAGGTAAGTTTGTACAGTTTTCAATTTTTATTTTTATTTTTTATTGTTTTTAACCTTTTGATAATAAACGCTAAATCGTTTGCTATAAAGTATTAAATTGATACTCAATAAAATTAGGTTTTGCGACCGAAATTATTGATATCATACAAAAATTTATTACATCACTGCGAAATTTATCGTTTATTCTTAAGGTATAAATATCTTTAATCAATTGATGTCAAAGCTAAGGGATACGAAATAGTTTATATTTTACTAGGAAAAACTATTAAATACGATACAATTTTACACAAGATATTTATTTATTTATAGAATGGATATACTTAAACCTTGCTACAACACTTATAGGCAGTGTACCTAATCGTACAGTAGTGTAGTTTTTAGTAAGTCCGGTTCGTTCCACAGGGAATCTTTTTTTTAAACAAAGCTCAACGCTATATTAATTTACTTTTATAAAAATACAAACATATATATAAGTAATATTATTATTATAAAGGGGGGTTTTTACCGTTTAATGACCGGTTTGTCGATTTTAAGACTTTAGTCGCAGTTAAAACCAAATGTAAAATAATAAATAAATACAAGACTTAATTTTAAGCGTAAAGTAAATAACGATAATGAAATTGCAATAAAAGTACGATAAAATAAAATTGCGATAATTAAAAAGTACGATAATTAAAAGTGCGATTAAATAACAATAAATAAAAATGCGATAATTAGAAGTGCAAATAAATATAAAATAAAGGAAATTAAATATGAAATAAAAGAATTATGCTTATTTAAACTTCCGTAATCATGATGTTTGACGTGTTGATTTTAGTTTTATGCCCATGGGTTAATTGTCCTTTGTCCTGGATTATTTAATATGTCCGTCTGGTTTTTGTCCATAACAGTCCATCAGTCGTAAATATAAAGTGCGAGTGTCCTCGTCAAATTATTCTTATACCCGAAGTTAAATATTCCAACTAATTGGGGATTCGAATTGTAACAAGGTTTTAATACTTTGTTTAATGAATACACCAGGTTATCGACTGCGTGTAAACCAAGGTTTTACTACTTTGTTAACAATTACACCAATTACCCTTGAATGTAATTTCACCCCTGTTTTAATTATTCTAGTGGCTATTAATCCATTCCCGTGTCCGGTTAAATGAACGATTATTCGTACATATAAATACCCCGCCCATCGTGTCCGATCGAGTGTATATGGTAATTTATAGGGACGCCCAATTGTAAATCTTTATATTAACATTAACAAACTATCATTTAGTTAAACAAATATAAAGCCCATTAATAGCTCATAGTATAATTTCCACAAGTGTCGTTCTTTTGTCCAAACCCCAATTATGGTACAAAGCCCAATTACCCAATTTTAGTAATTAGCCCAACATCATGATTACTTCGTTTTAAATAAGCATAATAATAACTTAGCTACGAGACATTAATGTAAAAAGGTTGAACATAACTTACAATGATTAAAAATAGCGTAGCGTTACACGGACAGAATTTCGACTTACACCCTTACAACATTCGCTAACATACCCTTATTATTAGAATTATAATTAAAATTAAAATTAAAATTAAAATTAAAATATAAATATAAATATATACGATATATTGAGAGAGAGAGATATATATTTGGTGAATTTTTACGATCAGAATGCGCGAGCTTTATAGGGATTTTCGATTTTTGGGGCTCCGCGACTCGCGGCATTTTTGCCTTCAAACTCCGCGAGTCGCGGAGAATGAAATTACAGCTCAGTCCCTTTGGAGTCTTTCTTGCCGACGGTTTTTATTATTTATTATAATATATAAATAATTATAAGAATTATTTAAATATTATATTATATTTATGTGCATAGTTGATTTGTAATTTTTAGTCCGTTGCGTCGAGCGTTGAGAGTTGACTCTGGTCCCGGTTCCGGATTTTTGAACGTCCTTGCGTACAATTTAATATCTTGTACTTTGCGTTTTGAATCTTGTACTCTTGTAATTTCGAGACGTTTCTTATCAATAATTGGAACCTTTTTGATTGTCTTTTGTACTTTTGAGCTTTTTGGTCGTTTGCGTCTTCAATTCGTCGAATCTGTCTTTTGTCTTCACCTTTTATTATTTAAACGAATATCACTTGTAAATAGAACAATTGCAACTAAAAGCTTGTCTTTCTTGAGGAATAATGCTATGAAATATATGTTTGTTTTTAGCATTATCAAATATTCCCACACTTGAGCGTTGCTTGTCCTCAAGCAATATCGTCTTGAAATACTAGAATCACTTCTTTATTCTTCACACTTTGTACATCAGTGATTTTCTATACGGCGGTATAAACAATGGTAGTAACGATATGGTTTACAGTCCCACATGACTATAAAAATTTAGATCCATTAAGAAATTGGATCTTTATGAAAACATTTGATCTTTTGAAAATTAAATCTAGTTTTTACCCTAGATAAGTTTTCCGGGATAACCCTTTACCGGTGTTTGCAAAATATTTTTGTGGGTTTGGTGGGTTTCAGATTTGAAAATTTTAGCTCAAAACTTATGGTTTTGTGTCACCCACTTGCTAACCTTGTATTTGGAAAGCAACACGTCCAGTTTACTTGTCCCGTATATTACCTTTCGGTAAACTACCGTCCGGTTGTAAAGGAAAGCGTTAAACAAGCAACTGTTAAGGCAATGTCCCCTGACATGCTTTTAATTATGGTCTATAACGTGTCGGATGCAATTACTATCCTTGGTAGGAGCAATAGTAAAGCTCACCCTTATAATTTTTCGGTATGGCACAAGGTCCTGTCTTTGACCATGCTATGCAACCACCGTTCTTACGGTTGACACCCGATTTAGTTCAGGTGACCTAATGAATTCTAGGTGAATTCCTAGGATTTTACGTTCAATGGTAATGAACGCATTGAAAATAGGGTTTTCAGAAAACAAATCGGTTTGTAATTTTGATCAAAATATTTTTTCGTTCAAGCTCGAGTTTAGATATCATTGAATTCCATGAGTTTGTAATTCTCAATCTTTAAGGTCAATCTCTAGGATTGAGTAATATCAGTCTTAAAAGCTGATTTTTAATCTTTAAGGAGATTATCCTTTCTGGGGATCTGATTCATTAGTCTTATCCAGCTAATTTGCATGGTGCCCCCCATTATACGAGATAAATCCTTCTCATGGTTAGGATAAATCTGACCACTTGGCGACCCTGTTTAATGCTGAGGTCCGTGGATTTTCTGCTGATTTTAGTGATGACTTTTCTAGATTTTTCGTCAACCTACAGCTGGTCTGGACGACAACTTCATGACCTAAATCAAGAAGCGCGTTTCTTTTTCTGAAGACTTTACTTCCTTTTAATGATGGAATTGATTCATCGTGTAGATCCATCTCTTCTTTTCTTTCATTGGGTAAAACAGTTTAGTTTAGTCCAAAGCAGAAGTATTTTCAGTTATTTGTTACAGATATATGTGACATATGTTTAAGATAACTTGGTAAATTTTCCCACACTTGGCTTTTATTTTCCTTTTTATCGTCCTCTATTCCATTTTAAATGAATTTTAACATTTTGGTTTGTTTCTCAATTTATGTCCTTTTTGAGGTAACAATAATTTCGGTGTTAAAACCTAGTTTTACCGTTCATAAATATGTATAAACATGATTTTTAGTTCATTTAATTGAAAATTTTGAAAAATTTTACTAGAATTGGGTAGTCAGTATATAAGACCAGGGCTGTTCTTTATTATCAGAGAGCACTAGATTCTAATACAACTACTGCTTTACTAGTATTTTTAATGGTAACCAAGTGTATAAAGTAAAAATTTTTAAAATCCGAAAGAATTTAACCCCTTCCCACACTTAAGATCTTGCAATGCCCTCATTTGCAAGAAATCAGTAACAATTTAAATTATTGAGGGTTATTTGTGTGAAAATGATTAAATTTTTACCAAAGTTTCCAAATATATTGGCGTTTGTTTGCTGAATGATAAATGGTGCACATCATTTGTTCATTCCGTCTTGTTGTTATTTCACATATATTTTGCATCTTGTCGTCAAAATTAGTTGCTTTTGCTGAACTTAATGCCAGTCTTTGAAAATGCGTTATTTTACCCTGTTGTGTACATAAGATAAACTGCAAACATATATACATATTTTTGAAGTTTGGTATATTACCCCACATTCAAAAATTATTAAAATCTAAGAATAAAAGTTAGATAATTATAAAAAAGATTACAATATTAACAAAAGTATTAAACGTATCAATAATTACAAATTACAAAATAAAAAAAAAATAATAAGTAAACTAAGGATGATATTGGTACCAATAGGGGTTCCAAGCATAACCATATGTGCTATAGAATGCTTCGGCAGGGTCATACGTAGGATATGGTGGCTGCATCTCTATAGACCAAGGAGGGAAGATGGGTTTCGGTGTAGGAATATAGTTTCTACCTATATGTTGGCAATGAGCTATGATTTGGTTCTGATGAACTTGCCAATCTTCAAATGCTCTCTGTCTAGCATTTTCGTATTCCTGAGAAGCTATAAACCTTTGCATTTCTTGCATCTCATTCCCCCCTCCTACATTACCTTGCTGTTGGTTTCTCTCCACCTGTGGATGTCTACCATGGTATCGTACTGCGGCGTTATTTCGCCTCTTCAAAACTTTCGCACCATGGTATACATTTAAACCTATAGTATCGCGGGGTTCTGGTTCTTCTACTAATAATCCCCCCGACTTATATCCACACCGAGATATTCACCAATCAAAGTAATAAAAATACCACCTCCTATTATGCTATGCGGTCGCATCCCCCGAACCATAGCTGATAAATAATAACTCACACAATACGGTATACTTACAGCGCTTTGTGGGTCTCGAATACACATATGGTAAAACAAATCCTGTTCATTTACTTTTTCCTTGTTCTTACCCCTTTGTGTAATCGAATTAGCTAAAAACCTATGTATCACTCATAATTCGGCTCTATCGATATCCAAATAAGAGTAATTTCCCCCTTTGAAACGGTGATGGCTTGTCATTTGACTCCACACACCGTGTGTATCAAAATTTTCATCTATCTTTCTACCGTTTAGTATCAATCCTCTACAATCGGCAGACGCTAACTCCTCAGGCGTATATATACGTAAAGCCTGAGCCATGTCCAGTAAAGACATGTGGCGCATCGAACCGCCTAACAAAAATCTAATAAAAGAACGATCGGTTAAACTAGCTACCCGATCATTCAACTCTATGCTACATAACAATTCTTCACACCATACTTTATATACAGGTCTACGCATGGTGAATAAACGTACCCAGTCATTAAAAGAAGAATTACCATACCTCTGTACAAGTAATTCCCTAATTGGCCCGGCCAATTCTACAGCTTCTAAGGGTCCCCATTCTATGACCCTCGGTACCTCAACAACCTTAGAATGAAGAGTATGCAAACCCCTTTGATATTTTGGATAATCTATCCAAAGTCTGTCAAATCTCAGGTTCGGGTGCAACTCTTCCAAGTGCATATCGGAAAAGGTCATGACTGGATGAGGTATATCCTGCTTGTAGTAGTTATCCACCTCCTGTTGTTCCAAATTCTCAGCAGGAGCATTGCGGGCTTGGGATGAAGATTCACCCCTTTCAGTCTGCAAAACACATCAAACACAAATTTTGTGCATACAAATATGCATTAGTGTCAGCAAAATCATCAATCAAAATAATTACAATGACATTATCAATTTATATCAAACTTAAGCTCATTTTCACATTTTTATCAAATCTACACTTTTTCAAATAAGCATATACGAAAATGTTCGCCAAGTTCATAAGCATTCAACTCAAATAACATGTCAAAATAATCATTAATAGCAATTAAACAAGTCTCAAATGGCATTATCTTTCAAAAATCAAGTTCATGAATTTTAGACTTGAAAAAGTCCACTTTAATTCTCAAAATCATGTTTAGGCTCAAAGTTTGGATCATTTAACTACCTAAACATGTTACACTACTTAATTTAGTAACAATTCATGACAAAAATCGGCCATAACCTGTTTATATCAAAAAGCCCCAAATTTGCTCAAGAACACAAACCCTAGATTATTCAAAATTTGAAGTTTAAGGCTTCTAATCATGTTAAATAGCATCAATCTAGGTTATACAAGCATAATACATAAACAATTTAAGCCTAATTACACTAAAAAGCATCAAAATCAAATTGGAAAAAAAATGACTCAAGAACACCAAATTTCGGATTAAATGGTGTTTAGGTGTAGAAATTTACCGTTTTTCTTGAGTAATTCTTAGATAGCATCCTTCTCAACATGATTTTAGCAAAAGATTTGGTGATTAACGGTTAAAAATTGTGATTTTGGGGGTGTTTTTGGGTGTTTTTTCGAGCAGTTTTTCGCTGTGTTTTTGAGTTTTGGGGAGTGAAACTGAAACTGATCGTTCAGCTCTTTTTATTTTTTTTTTCTGATTTTCGGTCCCTCCGCGACTCGCGGGGATTAACCCTCCAAACTCCGCGAGTAGCGGAGTTTGGTAATTTTTTTTTTTTTTTTTTTTATAAACTTTAACTTATTAAAGTAATTAATTTTAAAATTTTGTTTCCCATGTTATTTAGGACGAGGTCGTTTCGGATCGATGTCCTAGTCCGTCCCTCGACAAAATTTTAAAATTTGTCTTTTTGTAGCGATTGTTTTAAAAGCTAAGATTTTTGGGGTTTTTTAATGTTTTTGGCATACTTTAATTCAATGGGATTAAAAATAATGATAATAAAAGTTCTCGTCCCTCTCTCGGGTAAAGCAATTTCGGTTCAAAGACCTAGTCTTCAACTTACGACGAATTTTAAAAATCATATTTTTAACTTAATGAGATAAAGTAAATTTTTGTTTTTAAATTCACACAACTTAAATATAAAATTCAAAATTAATATTAAAAATTCACACCAAACTTAAAATTTGAAATGCATAAAATTAAAAATTTATATTAAAAAAAATTCACACCAAACTTAATTTAAAAATTTATAAATTCATATCAAACTTATATTAATTTTTCAAATATTTACAATTTTAAATATATTGTTTTTACAAAGTTTACAATATTAATTTAAGATTTAAATATTAATTTTAAAAACATGGTAAAAATAAATTTAAAAATCTTTTTGTCTTTTTATCCCACTTTAATCAATCAAATATTATCAAAAATATGCGCCCCTCTTTTCGGTAAAGTAATTTCGGTTCCAAGACTTAATTTAACTCATGACGAATTTTTGAAATATTTTGGGTTGATTAATTAAAGATATTTATACCTTAAGAATAAACGTTAAATTTCGCAGTGATGTAATAAATTTTTGAATGATATCAATAATTTCGGTCGCCAAACCTAATTTTATTCAATACCAATTTAATACTTTTTAGCGAACAAATTAGCGTTTATTATCAAAAGGTTAAAAATAAAAATAAAAATAAAAACTGTACAGACATACCTATGAAATAGATTTCTTAGTTATATGATCTATCCCATTCATAAGATAGTCGGTTTAATTGATTTTCCATGGCTACATAGGCGTAACCTCGAGCATTCAGTGTCTTTTCTTCTAAACATATGAACGGTCCGTCTCTGCATAAAGTAACAAATTCGGTATTTGAATAGGTTTGATTATTTGAACATTTACCTCCATGTGACCATTTTCCGCATTTGTGACATCGTTCTAGGTGTCGTGCTCTTCTTTTCGCTGCGGATTTTGATTTTCCTTTACCAAATTGTAACTTATTTTCTTCGCATCTGGATTCTTTTCTAACTCCGTCCATTCTTTCTCTGATTACTGATACTAGTTCACTCGGTAGTATGTCATTATTTCTTTTAGTGATCAAAGCGTGTAGCATTAGACCATGGTTTAGTTCACAGGCAGTCTTCATTTTGTAAAAACCTAAAAAAAATAAAAATTCAGAATGGGGGGAGAAGACTAGTTCTTTAGGGTCTGCTAGGGAAAGACCATTCGGGTTCCATTTTCGAGAACTACACGAAAACAGACAATCTAACTCTAACAGAAATACATATTATCCTTTAAAGACTTGATTCTCCCCACACTTAGTTAGCTGTGGTGTCGAAATTGTGATTAACTTCGTTGTCGACTTCCATCGGACCATGTATGTAATGTTTAACTCTGTGACCATTAACTTTAAATTCAATCCCATTTGAATTTATTAATTCTATCGTTCAGTATGGGAAAACTCTTTTGACTATGAATGGTCCAGACCATCTTGATTTCAATTTTCCAGGAAATAGCTTGAATCGTGAATTGAAAAGAAGAACTCTGTCTCCTTCTTTAAATTCTTTTGAACTTCTGATTCTTTTATCATGCCATTTCTTCGTTCTTTCTTTATAGATTAACGAATTTTCGTATGCTTCATGTCTTGTAGGCTGTGGTTCCAATTGGAGTTTTGTAGGCTGTTCTAAAAGCTCAGAGTGCGTCCTCCAATTTAATGGACCATTCCTTCGGATTTGATCCTACGGTTTTCTCTAGAATACGTTTTAAAGCTCGGTTGGTATTTTCAACTTGTCCACTTGTTTGTGGATGATATGCGGTGGAGATTTTATGAGTTACTCCATATCTTTTAAGAACTTTCTCAAGTTGATTATTACAGAAATGAGTACCCCGATCACTTATTAAAGCTTTCGGTGTTCCAAACCTTGCAAAAAGACGTTTTAAAAAGTTGACTACAACTCGTGCATCGTTAGTTGGGAGAGCTTGTGCTTCCGCCCATTTAGATACATAATCAATGGCTACGAGTATATATAGATTATTACGAGATTTTGGAAATGGATCCATAAAGTCAATACCCCAAATGTCAAATACTTCACATACTTGGATGACATTTTGTGGCATTTCATCACGTTGACTTATTTTTCCGGCCCTTTGACATGCATCACAGGATTTGCAAAGAAGGTGTGCGTCTTTGTAAATTGTAGGCCAATAGAATCCAGCATCATAAACTTTTCTTGCTGTTAGTTGAGGCCCATAATGCCCTCCTGTTGGTCCTGTGTGACAATGGTTTAATATTTTACTAGCTTCATCTCCAAATACACATCGGCGTATTATTCCATCGGGACAACTTTTAAACAGATGTGGATCTTCCCAAAAATAGTGTTTTATATCACTGAAGAATTTCTTTCATCTTTGGTACGATAATCCTTTTTCAAGGAATCCACAAACTAAGTAGTTTGCATAGTCTGCAAACCATGGGATTTCTTTATAATCTATCTTCAATAGATATTCATCAGGAAAGTTGTCTTGTATGGCCGATTCATTTAGAACTTCTAATTCGGGATTTTCAAGACGAGAAAGATGATCAGCGGCGAGATTTTCTGCTCCTCTTTTATCTCGGATTTCAATATCAAACTCTTGTAAGAGTAAGATCCAACGGATTAATCTTGGTTTAGCATCTTGTTTTGAAAATAGGTATCTAAGAGCAGAATGGTCGGTATAGACCACCGTTTTTGCTAGAACGAGATATGATCGAAATTTGTCAAAAGCAAAGACAATAGCAAGGAGTTCTTTTTCAGTAGTTGTATAGTTCGTTTGTGCTCCTTGTAACGTCTTACTAGCATAATATATAGGTTGAAATCGTTTTTCAATCCTTTGTCCTAAAACGGCTCCCATTGCAAAATCACTTGCATCGCACATTAGTTCAAATGGTAGATTCCAATTTGGTGTTATCATGATTGGCGCATTAGTGAGTTTTTCTTTAAGAATATTAAAAGATTTGATACATTCATCTGAAAAGATGAATGACGCATCCTTTTCTAGGAGTTTATTCACAGGAGTGGCAATTTTAGAAAAATCTTTTATGAAATGTCGGTAAAAACCGGCATGCCCTAGAAAACTCCTAACTCCTCTAACATTTGTGGGATGTGGAAGTTTAGCAATTACATCTACTTTAGCTCTATCCACTTCAATTCCTTCTTTTGAAATTTTATGTCCAAGAACGATGCCTTCTTTAACCATGAAATGGCATTTCTCCCAATTAAGAACTAGATTTGATTGTTCGCATCTAATTAGCATTCGTTCCAGATTAACTAGACATGATTTAAATGTATCACCGAAGACTGAAAAGTCATCCATGAATACTTCCATGCATTCTTCTATCATGTCGTGAAAAATCGCCATCATACACCTTTGAAAGGTTGCAGGGGCGTTGCAAAGTCCAAATGGCATGCGTTTGTAAGCAAAAGTACCATAAGGGCACGTGAATGTGGTTTTCTCTTGATCTTCGGGTGCTATTGGAATTTGAAAATATCCGGAAAATCCATCTAGAAAACAATAGTAACTATTTCCGGCTAATCTTTCCAACATTTGATCTATGAAAGGTAAGGGAAAGTGATCTTTTCTGGTGGCATCATTTAATTTTCTATAATCAATACATACACGCCATCCTGTTACAGTCCTAGTAGGAATAAGCTCATTTTTCTCATTTGTAATGACAGTCATGCCTCCCTTCTTAGGCACGCATTGAACTGGGCTTACCCATGGACTATCAGAGATTGGATAAATTAAACCTGCATCTAGCAGTTTAATAATCTCTTTCTTAACTACATCTTGCATATTAGGATTTAGTCTTCGTTGGCGTTGCACATACGTTTTATGATCTTCTTCCATAAGGATTTTATGTGTGCAATACGAAGGACTTATTCCTTTAATATCATGAATCTTCCATGCAATGGCTGGTTTATGAGCTTTCAACACAGAAATGAGTTGTGATTTCTCATTTTCAGTAAGAGAAGATGATATTATTACAGGTAATTCAGATTCACCATGTAAATAAGCGTATTCCAAATGGTTTGGAAGTGGCTTTAACTCTAATTTCGGAGGTTCTTCTATCGATGATTTGTATCGATATCTGTCTTCTTCTTTTAGCATTTGAATTTCTTCTGTTGTTGGTTCATATCCATTAGCTATAAGTGTAGCTAACATTTCAGCTTCATCAATTGGTTCATTACCTTCTCCTAAAGAACATTCTCCTGTTCCTTGTAATTCTGGAAATTCTTCTAATAATTCTGCATGTGCATCTATAGTTTGAATATAATAACATGTATCATCTGCAGATTGTGGTTGTTGCATTGCTCTATCAACTGAAAAGGTAACACTCTCATCCTCTATACTTAGGGTCAATTTCTTACCGAACACGTCTATCATTGCTTTAGCCGTGTTTAAGAATGGTCTTCCTAATATGAGAGGAACTTGAGAATCTTCTTCCATGTCCAAAACAACAAAATCTACTGGAAATACTAAAGTACCAACTTTAACTAGCATGTTCTCCATTATCCCTCTAGGATATTTTATTGATCTATCGGCTAGTTGTATGCTTATTCTGGTTGGTTTCAATTCTCCAAGGTCTAGTTTAGCGTATAGTGAATACGGCATTAGATTTATACTAGCACCTAAGTCTGCCAATGCTTCTATTGAACTAAGACTACCCAGAAAACATGGAATTGTGAAACTTCCTGGATCAGATAGTTTTTCTGGTATTTTATTCAACAGCACTGCTGAACAATTAGCATTCATAGTAACAGCCGAGAGTTCTTCCATTTTCTTTCTATTTGAGATTAGATCTTTCAAGAATTTAGCATATCTAGGCATTCCTGAAATCACATCAATGAAAGGAAGATTTACATTTATCTGTTTAAACATATCCAAGAATTTGGATTGCTCGGCTTCAAGTTTTTCTTTCTTCATTTTACTCGAGTAAGGAAGTGGTGGTTGGTATGGTTTAACATAAGGTTTATCCTTAACTGTGTTATCTTCATTAACCTTTTCAACTACCGGTTCTTTTTCCTTATCTTGATCAGGTTGTGGTTCTTGTGGAGTAGGAATAGTTTCATTAGAAGTTACAGGTATTTCCGGTGGTTTAAGTGTTGTACCACTTCTTGTGGTAATGGCTTTAGCTGTTTCATTCTGGGGGTTAGCATTTGTATCACTAGGTAGACTTCCCGATTTTCTTTCACCTATTCACCTTGCTAGGTTACTCACTTCTTGTTCTAGATTTTGAATAGAAGCTTGTTGATTTCTAAATGCTTGAGCATTTTGTTCATTGGTTTGTTTCTGAGAGGTGAAAAACTGCGTTTGAGTTTCAACTAGCTTCGTCATCATATCTTCTAAATTCGGCTTTTTATCATCGGTTTGTTGTGGTGGTTTGTTTTGAAAATTTGGTCTTTGCTGATTGTAATTATTATTGGATACTTGTTGATTGCTAGGACCTTGTTGGTTGTTGTATGGAATATTTCGGTTATAATTCTGGTTTTGATTGTAAATCGGTCTTGGCGGTTGATAATTATTCTGATAATTATTTCCAGGCCTTTGGTTTATGTATGAAATATTCTCTCTTTGTTCCATTGTTAATTCAATACTGAGGCAATCTTTTGTCAAATGTGGTCCTCCACCCTGCTCACAACTAATTCGTATTGAGTGAATATCTTTAGTCATCTTTTCCATTCGTCTCTCCACAGCATCTATCTTTGCAGAAATGGAATCTAAGTCATGGCTAGAATCGGCTCTAGCTGCTTTAGATGATCTAATGATATCTTTTTCTTGGTGCCACTCATGTGAGTAGGAAGCAGTGTTATCAATAATTTTGTAAGCATCAGTTTCGGTTTTCTTCATAATAGAACCACCAGCTGCTATATCTATGTCTTTCCTTGTAGTGATGTCGCATCCTTGGTAGAATATTTGTACTATTTGACAGGTGTCTAAACCATGTTGCGGACATCCTCTTAACAACTTTCCATATCTAGTCCACGCCTCATATAGAGTTTCATTTGGCTTCTGTGTGAACGTAACAATTTCTGCTTGAAGTCTTACGGCTTTAGATGCAGGAAAGAATTGTTTAAGAAATTTGTCAACTAAAACGTCCCATGTATCGATCGCCCCTTCAGGTAACGATTCCAACCAATCTTTGGCTTCTCCCTTTAAAGTTCAGGGAAATAACATGAGATATATCTGTTCATCCTCCACTTCTCGGATTTTAAATAGTGTGCAGATCCTATTAAAGGTACGTAGATGTTCATTTGGATCTTCCTTAGGCGCACCACTAAATTGGCATTGATTAGTCACCATGTGTAGAATTTGTCCTTTGATTTCATAATCTGGCGCATTAATGTCTGGGTGAGTAATTGCGTGACCTTGGCCAGTGCGTTTAGCTCTCATTCGGTCTTCCATACTTAAAGGTTCCAGATTCTCCATAATTGAATTTGTTGAATCGGAATCACTAGATGATTCTGATTTAATGGTTCGTTCCTCAACAATCTCTGTTTGAATGATTGGTGGCTCCGGAGGAAAGTTTAATGGTTCAGGATCTACGAACCGTTCCTGAATATTTTCCGGATTCCCAATTGTGAGGTCGGGTTCAAAAAATGGATTATCGGAAATTTGAACTGAAGTACTTGGTCGACTGGATGACGATTCTAAAGAAAAATCAACGGCGGTAATATTTGCTAAATGTCTTGATCTAGTTACAGGTGGTGAACGTACAAAAGGTGATGAACGTCTTGCTCGGTGCATTCACTGAATATCCTATTAGTTTTAAAAAGGAAAGAAAAATTATAATAAGTTATCCAATCAATAGACTTTTCTGATTTTGCCCACGTTTTGAATAGCCAAAAGATGCAGCAGAGGGGCAGGATTCGTTTGGTCTCAATATAATTGAGGACTGTTTGGCTCCAATAACCCGGTCCACGTACAAATCCAACTATTACTACGAACCAGAAAATTTTGATGTCTATCAATTTAACCACTTAAAATAAATTTTCGTAATTTTAAGAAAATTTAGATAAGAAGTAGAAAAAATTCTAAGTCCTAAAAACTAGAATGGCGAGAAATAAGAAAGAAAAAGAGTTCGTCGGAAAAAAAAAATTGAAAAAGAAAAATGGTTGAAAAAATAAAAGGTGACGGAAAAATAAAAGAAACTTATAAAAAATTAAAAATACTTGACTAACCTAATCTTATTACTACAACTAACTTAAAATTATAATCGCAAATTGAAATTACTAATTGGAATGATAATTGATACATAGTAAAAGGTGTCTAAAAATATTAAAGCTTACAGGAAAAACTAAATCCCAAATAGAAATAACTTAAAAAGAAACTAAAACTTAAAAAGGCGTCGCAAAATTCTAAAGCACCTAAATCTTAGTCTAAAGAAAAAGTACTTAAGGAATTCTACGGCAAAGCCTAAAAATCTAGGAGTAAAAATGACTATGGCAAAAACTAAGTTTAAAATTAAATATGAGCGAAAAAAATACAAATATTACGCTACAACAATTAAAAAGGGACAAAATATAAAAATATACAAAAAGTTGTAAAAATTACAATTTTTATAAAAATATTATTTTTATATTATTTATTTATTAAAACTACTAATTTTACAATTTAATTAAACTAATTTAACTAAAATATATAAATTAAATAAAAAGTAAAAGTAATTATAATAATAATAATTAGTTAGGGTTATAATAATAATAATTAATAATTAACCGTAATTAATGCTGAATTAGGGCTTCTGTCGGCGTGTCAGGTTATCTCCGCGAGTCGCGGTAATTAATGCAGAAAACCCCGCGAGTCGCGGGGTTCAGAAATTCAGATGACAGCTTATTAAATTCGACGCGTTTTTTCTTTATTTATTTATTTATTTTTTTTATTTTTCTGTTTTTAAATATGTGTATTAATAAAACTTTTATATTTAAAACTTAAAAAAAATAGAATCACTTTATAATTTTATAAATAAAAATCTTAAAACTAGATTTATATACATATATATATATATATATATATATATATTTTTTTTTTTTATATTTATATGTTTTTAAATAAAAACAAAATACTTAAATAAAACTTATGTTTTTATAAAAACAAAGAAACTTTATAAAACTTAAATATTTAACAAAATCTTAAAAATATACAAATTTTTGTTTTTCTTTTTATATTTTCGAATATTTAAAACGTATTTTTACAAAAGCGACTTTTAATAGAAAAAATCTCTTTTTTTTTATTAGCGTTGCGCTTCCGGCGTTTAAGAGAGATTCCCCGGCAGCGGCGCCAAAAATACTTGATGTCAAAGCTAAGGGATACGAAATAGTTTATATTTTACTAGGAAAAACTATTAAATACGATACAATTTTACACAAGATATTTATTTATTTATAGAATGGATATACTTAAACCTTGCTACAACACTTATAGGCAGTGTACCTAATCGTACAGTAGTGTAGTTTTTAGTAAGTCCGGTTCGTTCCACAGGGAATTTTTTTTTTAAACAAAGCTCAACGCTATATTAATTTACTTTTATAAAAATACAAACATATATATAAGTAATATTATTATTATAAAGGGGGGTTTTTACTGTTTAATGACCGGTTTGTCGATTTTAAGACTTTAGTCGCAGTTAAAACCAAATGTAAAATAATAAATAAATACAAGACTTACTTTTAAGCGTAAAGTAAATAACGATAATGAAATTGCAATAAAAGTACGATAAAATAAAATTGCGATAATTAAAAAGTACGATAATTAAAAGTGCGATTAAATAACAATAAATAAAAATGCGATAATTAGAAGTGCAATTAAATATAAAATAAAGGAAATTAAATATGAAATAAAAGAATTATGCTTATTTAAACTTCCGTAATCATGATGTTTGACGTGTTGATTTTAGTTTTATGCCCATGGGTTAATTGTCCTTTGTCCTGGATTATTTAATATGTCCGTCTGGTTTTTGTCCATAACAGTCCATCAGTCGTAAATATAAAGTGCGAGTGTCCTCGTCAAATTATTCTTATACCCGAAGTTAAATATTTCAACTAATTGGGGATTCGAATTGTAACAAGGTTTTAATACTTTGTTTAATGAATACACCAGGTTATCGACTGCGTGTAAACCAAGGTTTTACTACTTTGTTAACAATTACACCAATTACCCTTGAATGTAATTTCACCCCTGTTTTAATTATTCTAGTGGCTATTAATCCATTCCCGTGTCCGGTTAAATGAACGATTATTCGTACATATAAATACCCCGCCCATCGTGTCTGATCGAGTGTATATGGTAATTTATAGGGACGCCCAATTGTAAATCTTTATATTAACATTAACAAACTATCATTTAGTTAAACAAATATAAAGCCCATTAATAGCTCATAGTCTAATTTCCACAAGTGTCGTTCTTTTGTTCAAACCCCAATTATGGTACAAAGCCCAATTACTCAATTTTAGTAATTAGCCCAACATCATGATTACTTCGTTTTAAATAAGCATAATAATAACTTAGCTACGAGACATTAATGTAAAAAGGTTGAACATAACTTACAATGATTAAAAATAGCGTAGCGTTACACGGACAGAATTTCGACTTACACCCTTACAACATTCGCTAACATACCCTTATTATTAGAATTATAATTAAAATTAAAATTAAAATTAAAATATAAATATAAATATATACGATATATTGAGAGAGAGAGATATATATTTGGTGAATTTTTACGATCAGAATGCGCGAGCTTTATAGGGATTTTCGATTTTTGGGGCTCCGCGACTCGCGGCATTTTTGCCTTCAAACTCCGCGAGTCGCGGAGAATGAAATTACAGCTCAGTCCCTTTGGAGTCTTTCTTGCCGACGGTTTTTATTATTTATTATAATATATAAATAATTATAAGAATTATTTAAATATTATATTATATTTATGTGCATAGTTGATTTGTAATTTTTAGTCCGTTGCGTCGAGCGTTGAGAGTTGACTCTGGTCCCGGTTCCGGATTTTCGAACGTCCTTGCGTACAATTTAATATCTTGTACTTTGCGTTTTGAATCTTGTACTCTTGTAATTTCGAGACGTTTCTTATCAATAATTGGAACCTTTTTGATTGTCTTTTGTACTTTTGAGCTTTTTGGTCGTTTGCGTCTTCAATTCGTCGAATCTGTCTTTTGTCTTCACCTTTTATTATTTAAACGAATATCACTTGTAAATAGAACAATTGCAACTAAAAGCTTGTCTTTCTTGAGGAATAATGCTATGAAATATATGTTCGTTTTTAGCATTATCATCAATCAACCCAAAATATTTCAAAAATTCGTCATGAGTTAAACTTGGTTATGTAACCAAAATTACTTTACCGAAAAGAGGGGCGTATGTTTTTGATAATATTTGATTGATTAAAGTGGGATAAAAGACCAAAAAGATTTTTAATTTTAATTTTACTTTATTTTTAAAATTAATATTAAAATAATATTGTAAACTTTTTAAATCAATATATTTAAAATTGTAAATATTTGAAAAATTAATATTTTTAATATAAGTTTATATGTATAAAAACAAAAATATAATTTAAGTTTGGTGTGAATTTTTAATATGAATTTTTAATTTTATGCATCTTAAATTTAAGTTTGGTGTGAATTTAAAAACAAAAATTTACTTTATTTCGCTAAGTTAAAAAAATTGATTTCTAAAAATTCGTCGTAAGTTGAAGACTAGGTCGCTGAACCGAAATTGCTTTACCCAAGAGAGGGACGAGAACTTTTATTATCATTATTTTTAGCCTTATTGAATTAAAGTATGCCAAAAACATTTAAAAAAACCTAAAAATCTTTGCTTTTTAAAATTGAGCTTAAAAATGACAAATTTTAAAATTTTGTCGAGGGATGGACTAGGACAACGATCCGAAACGCCCTCATCCTAAAAAGAAACAAATTTTAAAATTTTTATTAATTATATGTTTTATAAGTTTTAAAGTTTTTTTATATAAAAAAAAAAGCAAATGGTACTGTTCCCGGACCTCCATGCGATCGCATGGAGTTTGATCTTTATAGCCATGCGATCGCATGGCCCTGAAATTTTGGCCAGAAACAAAAGCTCTCAGCGAGTTGTTCTTCATCAAAACACACACAAACCCACGAAAATACCCCAAAATTCTCTCTAAAATTCACCATTTTTCACCAAATTTCTCGCTACAATCTGCTTTAAACATGAATTTGATAAGGAGTTTATCAAAAAGGGTAACAATTTCACCCCTAAATCTCTTTAAATTTGATTTTAAGTGTTCTTGAGCTATATTTTTCATAATTTGATTTTATTAATTTCTAGTGTAATTAGAGTTAAATTGTTAGTATTTTATGCATGTATAACCTAGATTGATGCTATTTAACATGATTTGAAGCCAAAAACTTCAAAATTTTTAGAAATTTAGGGTTTGTGTTCTTGAGCAATTTGGGGCTTTTTGATATAAACAGTTTATGGCCGATTTTTATCATGAATTATTGCTAAATTGAGTAGTGTAACATGTTTAGGTAGCTAAATGATCCAAACTTTAATCCTAAACATGATTTTTGAAGATTAAAGTAGACTTTTTAGGTGCAAAATTCATGAACTTGATTAATTTGATATAATTGCCATTTGAAACTTGTTTAATTGTTAGTAAAGGTTGTTTTAACATGTTATTTGAGTTAAATGCTTATGAACTTTGTATACATAGCATTATACATAGCATTATAAGGAATGGTGTGTTGAGCTGATGAGTACTATAGCATTAAATGTAGATGTAGATAGATTAGATGATAGAAGTTTTCTTAGGTTTATACTAGGCTGTAGGATGTACAGGATGTCCATGCTGGACATGGCCAGGGCATTACAGATATATACGCCCGCTGAATTACTACTACCCGATTGTATGAATTTGATTTATCGTGGTGAAAGGGTAGATAGGAATTTTGACGCGAACGCTGTTTGGAGGCGTATGTCTGATTATAATGTTTTTGGGGAACACATACCTACTTACATATTAACAGAGCCGAGCTTCGTATAATTCATAGATTTTTGGCTAACTCGATTACACAGAGAGGTCACAACAAGGAAAAATTGACCTTACATAATTTATTTTACCTAAAGTGTATTCGAGACCCAAGAGGCTTTGTTAATATCCCTTACTGTGTTGGTTTTTATTTATCTAAGATGGTTGAAGGAATACAGGAAGGGGGGATTATAGGAGGAGGTATTTTTGTTACTCTCATTGGAGAGTATTTAGGTGTAGATAAGAACCAAGGGGGTCCACTTTTGGAATGTAGGGAACTGGTTGAGCTTTTAGGATTGAGGGTTTATGCGGGTGCTAATGTATTGAAGAGTAGACGCAACCAGGCAATACCCTATGTAGGTAGTCATCCGCAGGTAGAAATAGGATCAGACACGGAGATGGAGGAAGCGGATGACATTAGGGATGTCATCCGGGAGGCTATGACTGATGTATACCAGCGTTTAGAGGAGGTAGATATGACAAACGCGGAGAGATTTCATCGGATGGAGCAGTGGCAAGCCCTGAATGATTACGAGCATTCCAGGCAACTACAGCATGATAGATGAGACTATCATCAGCGTCAGATTATGAGCCGGCTGTCACCTCAGGATCACTACGTCCCGACCCGACCCGCTTACTATCCTCAACACCAGCCCGAGATGAGACCACCTTATACACTCTACGACCCTAACCAGGCATACCAGTACACCTATCACCAACCATGGAACCCGGACGATGACATGAACTAGAACCCCTATCCAGATTGATTTAGTTCCGGTTGGTAATTTATATGATTTCTAATTTTTATTATTATTTCTGTTTATTTATGTTTAAACACATTATATTATGATATTTTTATTGTAATGTTTAATATTTTTATTATGTTGTACTAATGTTTCATATTTGATTTGAAAGTGGGATTTTAAGTCCCATTTCAAATTACCATGCATGTTTATATTTGTATGTATGTATATTGTCAATTGTACAAAATAGGGTAAAACAGCGCATTTTCAAAGACTGGCATTAAGTTCAGCAAAAGCTACTAATTTTGACGACAAAACGAAAAACAAATGTGATGTAACAACAAGATGGAATGAACAAATGATATGCACCATTTATCATTCAGCAAACAAACGCCAATATGTTTGGAAACTTTGGTAAAATTTAATCATTTTTCTACGCTAATCACCCTCAATAATTTAAATTCTTACTGATTTCTTGCAACTGAGGGCATTACAAGATCTTAAGTGTGGGAAGGGGTTAAATTCTTTCGGATTTTTAAAATTTTTTTATACACTTGGTTACCATTAAAAATACTAGTAACACAGTAGTTGTATTAGAATCTAGTGCTCTCTGATAATAAAGAACAACCCTAGTATTATATACTGACTACCCAATTCTAGTAAAATTTTTCAAAATGAACTCAAAATCATGTTTATACATATTTATGAACGATAAAACTAGGTGTTAACACCGAAATTATTGTTACCTCGGAAAGGACATAAATTGAGAAACAAACCAAAATGTTAGAATTCATTTAAAATGGAATAGAGGACAATAAAAAGGAAAATAAAAGCCAAGTGTGAGAAAATCTACCAAGTTATTTAAAACATATATCACATATTTTTGTACAAATAACTGAAGATACTTTTGCTTTGGACTAATCTAAACAGTTTTACACAATTTACTATAATATATATGAAAGAAATATGGATCTACACGATGAATCAATTCCATCATTAAAAGGAAGTAAAGTCTTCCGAAAAAGAAACGCGCTTCTTGATTTAGGTCATGAAGTTGTCGTCCAGACCAGCTGTAGGTTGACGAAAAATCTAGAAAAGTCATCACTAAAATCAGCATGAAATCCACAGACCTCAGCATCAAACAGGGTCGCCAAGTGGTCAGACTTATCCTAACCATGAGAGGATCTGTCTTTTAAAATGGGGAGGACGCCGTGCAAATTAGCTGGATAAGACTAATGAATCAGATCCCCAGAAAGGATAATCTCCTTAAAAGATCAAAAATCAGCTTTTAAGACTGATATTACTCAATCCTAGAGATTGACTTTTAAAGATTGAGAATTACAAATTCATGAAATTCGATGATATCTAAACTCGAGCTTGAACGAGAAAATATTTTGATCAAAATTACAAACCGATTTGTTTTCTGAAAACCCATTTTCAATGCGTTCATTACCATTGAACGTAAAATCCTAGGAAATCACCTGGAATTCATTAAGATCACCTGAACCAAATCGGGTGTCAACCGTAAGAACAGTGGTTGCATAGCATGGTCAAGGACAGGACCTTGTGCCAGACCGAAAAATTATAAGGGTGAGCTTTACTATTGCTCCTACCAAGGATAGTAATTGCATCCGACACGTTATAGACCATAATTAAAAGCATGTCAGGGGACATTGCCTTAACAGTTGCTTGTTCAACGCTTTCCTTTACAACCGGACGGTAGTTTTGTGATGACCCGGGAATTTCCGACCAAATTTAAACATAATCTTATATGATTCGACTCGATAAGCAAAGTCTATTAAACCGAGTCTCATTATGTTTGAACTATTTCATGATAACATTTGACCTTTAACTATTTCCGACGATTCACGAACCTTTAATTGTAACTAAGAATGTAAATATAAATAATTATATATAAAACTAATTATATTAGTATTAATGAACTATTAAGTAATTTTGTTATTATAAAAGATAACATTTAATAACTAAAGATTTTCATTTTGAATATATATAGTATATTGTATATAAATGATTCAAACATATTTTACCAACGTTATCAAAATATTAAATGTACAATGTTATACTTTGTAGTTAATTGTTTAATATACATAATTAATCATCTACTCAACATTTAAAACATGATTTTATATATATGGTAGTATACATATATACATAAATATAACTATATATATATATATATATATATATATGATTTTATACATAATTATTATATTATGTATATGTAGAAATTTATAATATATCTATGATGAAATAATGTACTATTTTAATAAATATATATAATACTTACATATATAAAACATTTATATTTTTCATAATTACATACATAAGTATAATATAATTAGTATGTAAATAAATATTATAATATATTTATATTAAAATGCATAAATATATAATATTCAGTATATGTTACAATACATATTACATAATTATTAAATATTACATAATAATAGATGATATTAATAAATTAAATTTAAATACAAATATAGTTGTTGTAGTAATGTTATTTGTATCGTCAAATATCAATATTTGTATTCATAATATCACTTTATATCATATAAAGATGAAATTGGATGTATAAATTAGATTATTATTACTAATATTATTATTATCGATAAAATATTAATATTATCATAATTAGTATGGTATTATTATTATTATTATTATTATCATTTTTACAATTATTATTATCATTAATATTATATTTATCATTATTATTAATTTTATTAATATTATTAGATATTAATAGTATTGTTATTATATATTATTATTATTAATTAAAAAAAAGCAGTAGGGATCTATATTATACGCTTGACCTCTGTATCCTTTATCTCTATTATTATTATTTTTTTTGTTTCTTTCCTGCTCCCAACTCGTGAACCTGTGTTGACATTTTCTCCATTTTTTATCAACCGATCTCTATTATTACAACATGATTATGTATAATTGCAAATCAAATAAAAAGGAAATCCAATGGGATTAAAGAGCACAGCGATATTTTTGTTTTCTTCTTCTCTGCACGCTCCAATTTTTTTTTCTCTTAATTCAATTTCGAATAAAGTTTCAAAATCTAAAAATGCAGAAAGGTTAGAAATCTTTCTTTGAATCTATCTGCAAAATCTCAACTCTCAAATCTTTATATCGATCTTGAATTTTGAAGTCAAAGTTTAGTTTAAAAAAAGTCAACAATTGTTCTTGAGACAAATTCGCGTTCGTGTATATGTTTCTGATCAAATTGACGATTCCAGTAGTTTTTATACATGTTTAGAAAACTATTTCGTGTTATAAACATTATCTATAATGTTATCTATTACGAAATCAATTTTTTTTGTTTTGTTCCAAGAACCGACGCTGCAGTAGGCCTTAGTGTTTTTTTTTTTTATTTTAGAACCCAAATTATTTTTTTTTCTGTAATGTTTTGAAGCTTTAAAGGGAACCCCGATTTTTTATTTTTTTTTGGTTATTGATGTTTTGTTGAATCCATGAGACTTGTGGAGAAGAAGAGGAATAGAAGAAAAACAGTTTATATATAAAATTTAAATTCGATATTAGTACAGAGAATCAGAATTGGTGGGATGGTCGAGAGTGTTTGCGTGTGAGCATGTGGTCACGAGATCGAGTCCAGAGGACGGTAGTTTCTTTTTTTTTTTGAAACTCTTTTCATGTGAGGTAGTTTTCTTTTCTAATTTTTTTATTGTTATTATATATTAATTATTATTAGTATTATTATTATTATTGTGATTGTTTTGATTGTTATTGTTATTGTTATTATTAGTATCATACTTGTTATCATATTTGAAAGTATTATAGACATTACTATTATTATTATGATAGGTATTAATAATATTATTATTAGTAATAAACTTATCATTTTAGTATTTTATCATCATTAGGATTATGATTATGATTATCATTATTATTATTATGAAGGAAATAAAAATATATTATTATCATCAATATTAGAATTTGTACCGGTTTATAAATAATAGTATCATCAGTACATTTACAATTAATAATATCATATTTATCAGTATCATCATTAATATTTACTAGTATTATTATGATTATCATTTATCATTTTATAAATATTAGAACCCTTATTATTAACATAAGTATGGTATTAGTATTAATATTATTTTAGAGTTATTATTATTAGTATCATTAACAGTTATCATTTTCATTTTTTTTGCTATTAGTATTATCATTATTAATAAAATTATTATTATTATTAGTAAATCATTATTATCTAAATTATTATTTTAACAAATAAATCTTTTGTACACTATATATATACTTATGGTATATACTAGGATTGTATTAATAATTCACATAACAAACTAATAAAATTTCATAAATACAATACTAACCACAAATATATGTATATAAATATATTAATGTCACTATTTATATAAACGTAAATCATTATAGATATATACATAAAATCGATATATATATATAAAATATAACTTAAAATATAATATAAGTATACGTTTTAAAATAAAGGTTAGAATAAATTCTACAAAACTATAATATATAAATAATACATATTAATAAATGAAATTTTGTAACTTACATTATACGTATTAATATATACACAATTGATATAGGTTCGTGAATCCGAGGCCAACCCTGCATTGTTCAATGACGTCATATGTATTTTTACTACAAAATACAGTATCGTGAGTTTCATTTGCCTTTTTGCCCTTTATATTTTTGGGCTGAGAATACATGCGCAACTTTTATAACTGTTTTACGAAATTGACACAAGTACGTGAAACTACATTCTATGGTTGGATTATCGAAGTCGAATATGCCCCTTTTTATTAAGTCTGGTAATCTAAGAATTAGGGAACAGACACCCTAATTGACGCGAATCCTAAAGATAGATCTATCGGGCCCAACAAGCCCCATCCAAAGTACCGGATGTTTTAGTACTTCGAAATTTATATCATGTCCGAAGGAGGATCCCGGAATGATGGGGATATTCTTATATATGCATATTGTTAATGTCGGTTACCAGGTGTTCAATCCATATGAATGATATTTTTGTCTCTATGCATGGGACGTATGTTTATGAGAAATGGAAATCTGAAATCTTGTGGTCTATTAAAATGATGGAAACGATTGTTTAAGTTAAACTAATGAACTCACCAACCTTTTGGTTGACACTTTAAAGCATGTTTATTCTCAGGTACGAAAGAAATCTTCCGCTGTGTATTTGCTCATTTTATAGATATTACTTGGAGTCATTCATGGCATATTTCAAAAGACGTTGCATTCGAGTCGTCGAGTTCATCAAGATTATTATCAAGTCAATTATAGTTGGATATATTATGAAATGGTATGCATGCCTGTCAACTTTCGATGTAATGAAAGTTTGTCTTTTCAAAAACGAATGCAATGTTTGTAAAATGTATCATATAGAGGTCAAGTACCTCGCGATGTAATCAACTGTTGTGAATCGTTTATAATCGATATGGACTTCGTCCGGATGGATTAGGACGGGTCTTCACAGTTGGTATCAGAGCGGTGGTCTTAGCGAACCAGGTCTTGCATTAGTGAGTCTAACTGATAGTCGTTAGAATGCATTAATGAGTCTGGACTTCGACCGTGTTTGCATGTCAAAAGTTTTGCTTATCATTTAGTGTCAAAAAATTATTTGCTTATCATCCTTAAAGTCTAAGACACGTCTTACTGCCTTTATTGCATAGACAGTGTATAGTTAAATTCATATCTTAGCGTATCTGTTATTGTTACCTTTGCCTGACAGCTTCCGTAGATTCCTCCATAGCTTATGGGATTTTAGTATTATATATGCTTATGTAAATTATGTATTGCAGGGTACTAATCTACATCCTATAATCTATTTCTTATCGAAAATCCTTCATCTGATCGTACGAGATGAATCCCTCAACCAGTTCGAGTCCATCAGATTTCGATAGCTATTTCGATAGTTATTCCGACAGCTATTTCGATATGGATTTCCACTCGAGCTCCGAAAGCAGAGTAACCGGAATGAATCGATCAATTAGCCATCATCTATTCTGAATGAATTGGAGATGGGTTCGTAGTCGACTTAATCAATGGAAACGCGAAGAAGGCGATCATTTCCACTAACCAAATTCACCTCTTGACAATGAACCTAAAACGTTTACCGGCGAACCTGTTCGAGACACCATTTTCTCTCTCATTTCCAAAGTATCTCATCACGATCATATACTATCTCAGATTCTAAACCTCATTCATCCGCTCGTCCGAACCGACAATCATCCCGGTGTAATAGAAGAAGTTAACGAACTTCGCGCATAAGTTGTAGTCTTGGAAAATATGGTGCAAAACGTACCAGCTTCATCCAAATCACCGGCACCAACAGTACCACCAACAACCCAAATTTCAATATCACATGCCTCAACATCTCAATCTATACCTCGAGTATAATCATCATTCTACATGACATTCTACATCAGTTATCTTCGTTCGACATGGTGATTATGTAATCTCTAATGTTTTAGAGATTATTTATTCTAGTTCCAACTGAAAACTAAATGAGTTTAATATCATGTTAACTCATTAAATTCATGATTACATCTGAAGAAAATATATATGTATATATGTTTTCATAAAGATTGTAATTAAAAATTCTTTTGTACAAACTGTTAATAATAAAAATATTTTAACGGGTAGGTAATACCCGAGGAATATTTAAATTTCACATTAATAAGTTACACTGTATATTCTTCGAATCTGATTCAACAGTTATTCACTATCCTATTTACAACCACCGGGATACTTATCCGTTCACCAAAGAATAACTATTTTTATTCAAATTCAATTTCATATTTGAATTTTGACCTATCAGAATCCAACAAGTGGCATAATGAAGAAATAATGGACACAATAAAAATTGATTAGAAACAGACTAATTAACAATATTAAATTTTATTAAGAAACCACGCTAACAAAATCCTAGCTAACTGTTCCTAGCTAACTGTTAATTCCGTATTACATTTTATTTATCGCAATTTATTTATCGCAATTTATTTATCGCAATTTATTTTATCGCAATTTATATTCTCGCAATTTTATTTATTGTCATTTAATTTCTGTTATTTACTTTACGCACTTTATTTATCGTCATTTAATTTCTGTTATTTATTTTACGCACTTTAAATATCGGGACACGTATACAAGGTTTTGACATATCATATCGACACATCTATATATATTATTTGGAATCACCATAGACACTCTATATGCAGTAATGATCGAGTTCTCTATACAGGGTTGAGGTTGATTCTATAATAATATATATACTTTGAGTTGTGATCGAGTCTGAGACATGTACACGGGTCACGATACGTATTAATTAATTCAAATATTATATATTAAACTATATATGAATGATTGCACTGTCAACTGTGGACTATCGACTGTGGACTAATAACATTGGACAATTAAAATGAATTAAAATATTGAATATAACATATGAAACTAAACAATTCTTCAAGTTTGCCACTTGATTTCGTCTTAAACCTCATTTGTATCTTCACGATTACATTCTGCGTTCAAACCTTTCATGATTCTTGAAAACACCTCAATCGATAGGATGAATCAACCGCACTTTATCTACGGAAGGAAAGATTTATGCATATAGTTATGCACCTGAGAAACTCTCGGCAATTGTGTAAAAGTTCAACACGTAGCCGCGTCAGATCCTTTGGCATTTATTAACAAAAACAACTTTGCGATCCCTTTTCAAAATTAGCCAATTTTGTCACAGCTCCAACAAGTCAACTTCGACTTTTCGTACGAAACAACCTTATTATAACGTTTATATATACGCGTGCTCTTTTATTGTTACCAGGTAACCTTTCATATTCCATCATATTACCATCAGCGTTTAATCATCTAAAAACACAATTCTCCTGAAACCACCTCGGATTAATAACCGATGATTCAGATATCATAGCATTAAATGCAGAGGAAACAGAAAAATGGTAGATGGTCTAAACGGACAAAAGTTTGATGATAAAGAAAGGAGTGTTAGGAACGCTCGATAGAAAATTGGGTATTGAAAAACAGATTGAGTTACCCATGAAGGAGACCAAGGACAAATACAAGGACCAAATCCTATATTCAAAGGATTCAGGTAATTCTGGATCCGTTGAAATCTTTAGAGAATATCTTGCTCCGAAGTCATGTTAAAATCTTGCGGAAAATCTTTCTCCATCAACCGTCGAACTTAGAAATTCCAAAATATCATCATCAATATCTTTGATATTTCTGAGGATATTTTCATAAATATTCTCGTCCGAAATTATATACCTCTTCGTGCTTCCTGTGTATCAATATATTGGAAACATTCAATAGAAAATATAGTGCCGAAAAGCAGATTATGCGAAACTATGAAGAAAGCCGTGGATAAATCACAAAGAATAAGTTTGACTTCAAAGAATCCAAATAATTCAATGTCTGCTAAAGTCTATAGTGAATAACTTGCTCCTTACTCTAAACCCTTGCAGACAATAGTTTCTATCATCCTATGATCTTAGATATTCTGAGATATTATCGTACCTTTCATTATAAATATCCTCCATATTTCTGGAGATATTTTTATAACTATTCTTATCTGAAATCATTAATCTTTTCGTGCTATCAGTATTACATCATATAGAAACTGTTAGTTTCTATATTCTGTAAATTTTCAAGCTTAAAATATGAATGTTATTGTAGTAATGATGGGAACTAATGCATGAGTTAGTATAATATAATGACACTTGATCAACGTGATTATATTACAGTAAGTCATGCTGAGTTTCTAAATGAAACGTGATGATTCACAGATCATAACGTCATCATGTGCCATGTTACATAACTCTTTCATCCTACTTAACTCCGTAACAAATCAAGAAAATGTATTCTTGATGGTTCTATCTTCCGTGATGTTGATAAATTTGAAAATCAAATCGTGCTATCACGTTCCTTCATGCTTAGAACATTATAATCATTCGAAACTCTATATCTATAAATTCTGGACCATTATTCGCTTGACTTGAAGTCGGGAAGAGAAAACAAAAGCATAGAGCTTTGAAATATAAGGGAGAATATAAAGTCCGATAACAACACATAAATTACAAACCGTGTATATCAATGTTTATCGCAACATAAAGACACGGGAGAATTAAAAACATTATAATCCCGAGGGCGAAGTAGAAGAAAGCAGATTCCTCTGGTGGAAGTTGGAAAAGGAGAATGATTGTTGCGATAGTAAGGATGAGGACAAGGATCAAAACTGGATTAATCATTTTCAGAATCTTTTGGATGTATGAACTAAGAAAGAAAGTATAAGAATGGTGAGAATAATGGAAAGGAAGAGCTTAATTTATACTGGAAATATCAGACGTAGTAATCGGGGCAGATCACCGTATTTAATTAAAGAGATCTTAATTTCCATAAATCCCGAAGAATCAGATTTTATAGATCTTCAAGATTTTCTTTAAATTCCTTAAATTCCGGAATTCAACCAAGGCAATGTCAAAAGTTAAGACGCGCCTTATTTTCTAAATTCAAACCTGACTACGTCAAAAGTTAAAAACAAATCTTTGTTTCTCATTTCATCCTTTTGTGAATAGCTTCATTCGCACTCTTCGAATAATCGAATTATTTTTATCCATATTACTCAATGATGATAAAACTCAAGTTATCAACTCATATTCGTCAGGAAAACATATTTATTGTTAGCTATGACGACCTCACTCAAATTTCGGGACGAAATTTCTTTAACGGGTAGGTACTGTGATGACCCGGGAATTTCCGACCAAATTTAAACATAATCTTATATGATTCGACTCGATAAGCAAAGTCTATTAAACCGAGTCTCATTATGTTTGAACTATTTCATGATAACATTTGACCTTTAACTATTTCCGACGATTCACGAACCTTTAATTGTAACTAAGAATGTAAATATAAATAATTATATATAAAACTAATTATATTAGTATTAATGAACTATTAAGTAATTTTGTTATTATAAAAGATAACATTTAATAACTAAAGATTTTCATTTTGAATATATATAGTATATTGTATATAAATGATTCAAACATATTTTACCAACGTTATCAAAATATTAAATGTACAATGTTATACTTTGTAGTTAATTGTTTAATATACATAATTAATCATCTACTCAACATTTAAAACATGATTTTATATATATGGTAGTATACATATATACATAAATATAACTATATATATATATATATATATATATATATATGATTTTATACATAATTATTATATTATGTATATGTAGAAATTTATAATATATCTATGATGAAATAATGTACTATTTTAATAAATATATATAATACTTACATATATAAAACATTTATATTTTTCATAATTACATACATAAGTATAATATAATTAGTATGTAAATAAATATTATAATATATTTATATTAAAATGCATAAATATATAATATTCAGTATATGTTACAATACATATTACATAATTATTAAATATTACATAATAATAGATGATATTAATAAATTAAATTTAAATACAAATATAGTTGTTGTAGTAATGTTATTTGTATCGTCAAATATCAATATTTGTATTCATAATATCACTTTATATCATATAAAGATGAAATTGGATGTATAAATTAGATTATTATTACTAATATTATTATTATCGATAAAATATTAATATTATCATAATTAGTATGGTATTATTATTATTATTATTATTATCATTTTTACAATTATTATTATCATTAATATTATATTTATCATTATTATTAATTTTATTAATATTATTAGATATTAATAGTATTGTTATTATATATTATTATTATTAATTAAAAAAAAGCAGTAGGGATCTATATTATACGCTTGACCTCTGTATCCTTTATCTCTATTATTATTATTTTTTTTGTTTCTTTCCTGCTCCCAACTCGTGAACCTGTGTTGACATTTTCTCCATTTTTTATCAACCGATCTCTATTATTACAACATGATTATGTATAATTGCAAATCAAATAAAAAGGAAATCCAATGGGATTAAAGAGCACAGCGATATTTTTGTTTTCTTCTTCTCTGCACGCTCCAATTTTTTTTTCTCTTAATTCAATTTCGAATAAAGTTTCAAAATCTAAAAATGCAGAAAGGTTAGAAATCTTTCTTTGAATCTATCTGCAAAATCTCAACTCTCAAATCTTTATATCGATCTTGAATTTTGAAGTCAAAGTTTAGTTTAAAAAAAGTCAACAATTGTTCTTGAGACAAATTCGCGTTCGTGTATATGTTTCTGATCAAATTGACGATTCCAGTAGTTTTTATACATGTTTAGAAAACTATTTCGTGTTATAAACATTATCTATAATGTTATCTATTACGAAATCAATTTTTTTTGTTTTGTTCCAAGAACCGACGCTGCAGTAGGCCTTAGTGTTTTTTTTTTTTATTTTAGAACCCAAATTATTTTTTTTTCTGTAATGTTTTGAAGCTTTAAAGGGAACCCCGATTTTTTATTTTTTTTTGGTTATTGATGTTTTGTTGAATCCATGAGACTTGTGGAGAAGAAGAGGAATAGAAGAAAAACAGTTTATATATAAAATTTAAATTCGATATTAGTACAGAGAATCAGAATTGGTGGGATGGTCGAGAGTGTTTGCGTGTGAGCATGTGGTCACGAGATCGAGTCCAGAGGACGGTAGTTTCTTTTTTTTTTTGAAACTCTTTTCATGTGAGGTAGTTTTCTTTTCTAATTTTTTTATTGTTATTATATATTAATTATTATTAGTATTATTATTATTATTGTGATTGTTTTGATTGTTATTGTTATTGTTATTATTAGTATCATACTTGTTATCATATTTGAAAGTATTATAGACATTACTATTATTATTATGATAGGTATTAATAATATTATTATTAGTAATAAACTTATCATTTTAGTATTTTATCATCATTAGGATTATGATTATGATTATCATTATTATTATTATGAAGGAAATAAAAATATATTATTATCATCAATATTAGAATTTGTACCGGTTTATAAATAATAGTATCATCAGTACATTTACAATTAATAATATCATATTTATCAGTATCATCATTAATATTTACTAGTATTATTATGATTATCATTTATCATTTTATAAATATTAGAACCCTTAT
The DNA here is from genome assembly GCF_046630445.1 of Rutidosis leptorrhynchoides. NCBI lineage: Eukaryota > Viridiplantae > Streptophyta > Magnoliopsida > Asterales > Asteraceae > Rutidosis > Rutidosis leptorrhynchoides. The sequence continues at coordinate 150,577,038 of NC_092339.1, forward strand.
TATTAACATAAGTATGGTATTAGTATTAATATTATTTTAGAGTTATTATTATTAGTATCATTAACAGTTATCATTTTCATTTTTTTTGCTATTAGTATTATCATTATTAATAAAATTATTATTATTATTAGTAAATCATTATTATCTAAATTATTATTTTAACAAATAAATCTTTTGTACACTATATATATACTTATGGTATATACTAGGATTGTATTAATAATTCACATAACAAACTAATAAAATTTCATAAATACAATACTAACCACAAATATATGTATATAAATATATTAATGTCACTATTTATATAAACGTAAATCATTATAGATATATACATAAAATCGATATATATATATAAAATATAACTTAAAATATAATATAAGTATACGTTTTAAAATAAAGGTTAGAATAAATTCTACAAAACTATAATATATAAATAATACATATTAATAAATGAAATTTTGTAACTTACATTATACGTATTAATATATACACAATTGATATAGGTTCGTGAATCCGAGGCCAACCCTGCATTGTTCAATGACGTCATATGTATTTTTACTACAAAATACAGTATCGTGAGTTTCATTTGCCTTTTTGCCCTTTATATTTTTGGGCTGAGAATACATGCGCAACTTTTATAACTGTTTTACGAAATTGACACAAGTACGTGAAACTACATTCTATGGTTGGATTATCGAAGTCGAATATGCCCCTTTTTATTAAGTCTGGTAATCTAAGAATTAGGGAACAGACACCCTAATTGACGCGAATCCTAAAGATAGATCTATCGGGCCCAACAAGCCCCATCCAAAGTACCGGATGTTTTAGTACTTCGAAATTTATATCATGTCCGAAGGAGGATCCCGGAATGATGGGGATATTCTTATATATGCATATTGTTAATGTCGGTTACCAGGTGTTCAATCCATATGAATGATATTTTTGTCTCTATGCATGGGACGTATGTTTATGAGAAATGGAAATCTGAAATCTTGTGGTCTATTAAAATGATGGAAACGATTGTTTAAGTTAAACTAATGAACTCACCAACCTTTTGGTTGACACTTTAAAGCATGTTTATTCTCAGGTACGAAAGAAATCTTCCGCTGTGTATTTGCTCATTTTATAGATATTACTTGGAGTCATTCATGGCATATTTCAAAAGACGTTGCATTCGAGTCGTCGAGTTCATCAAGATTATTATCAAGTCAATTATAGTTGGATATATTATGAAATGGTATGCATGCCTGTCAACTTTCGATGTAATGAAAGTTTGTCTTTTCAAAAACGAATGCAATGTTTGTAAAATGTATCATATAGAGGTCAAGTACCTCGCGATGTAATCAACTGTTGTGAATCGTTTATAATCGATATGGACTTCGTCCGGATGGATTAGGACGGGTCTTCACAAGTTTACCGAAAGGTAATTTTCGGAGTAAGTATACTGGACGTGTTGCTTTCCCAATACAAGGTTAGCAAGTGGGTGACACAAAACCGCAAGTTTTGAGCTAAAATACTCAAATCTGAAACCTACCAAACCCACAAAAACAATTTGCAAACACCGGTGAAGGGTTATTCCGGAAAACTTATCTAGGGTAAAAGCTAGATTTAATTTTCAAAAGATCAAATGTTTTCATAAAGATCCAATTTCATTAAGGATCTAAATTTTTATAGTCATGTGGGACTGTAAACCACATCGTTACTACCATTGTTCATACCGCTGTATAGAAATCACTGATGTACAAAGTGTGAAGAATAAAGAAGTGATTCTAGTATTTTTATTTCAAGACTATATTGCTTGAGGACAAGCAACGCTCAAGTGTGGGAATATTTGATAATGCTAAAAACGAACATATATTTCATAGCATTATTCCTCAAGAAAGACAAGCTTTTAGTTGCAATTGTTCTATTTACAAGTGATATTCGTTTAAATAATAAAAAGTGAAGACAAAAGACAGATTCGACGAATTGAAGACGCAAACGACCAAAAAGTTCAAAAGTACAAAATACAATCAAAGAGGTTCCAATTATTGATAAGAAACGTCTCAAAATTACAAGAGTACAAGATGCGAAACGCAAAGTACAAGATATTAAATTATACGCAAGGACGTTCGAAAATCCGGAACCGGGACCAAAGTCAACTCTCAACGCTCGACGCAACGGACTAAAAATTACAAGTTAACCATGCACATAAATAAAATATAATATTTAAATAATTCTTATAATTATTTATATATTATATTATTATTTATAAATGTCGACAAGCAAAGAAACAAAGGCATGTGAACTTCACCAGCTGGCCATGCGATCGCATGGCCTGGAAGGCAGAAAGCCATACGATCGCATGGCACACTTTTTCAGCCCCAGGTCCTATAAATTCGCAGTTTGGTGAACGAAAAAAAGATCCATATCCATCTCTCTAATTATACGTAAATATATTTATATTTATATTATAATTTTAATTTTAATTTTAAATTCTAATAATAAGGGTATGTTAGCGAATGTTGTAAGGGTATAAGTCGAAATTCTGTCCGTGTAACGCTACACTATTTTTAATCACTGTAAGTTATGGTTAATGTTATTTTTAAATTAAATGTCTCGTAGCTAAGTTATTATTATGCTTATTTAATACCAAAGTAATCATGATGTTGGGCTAAATTATTAAGATTGGGTAATTGGGCTTTGTACCATAATTGGGGTTTGGACAAAAGAACGACACTTGTGGAAATTAGACTATGGGCTATTAATGGGCTTTATATTTGTTTAACTAAATGATAGTTTGTTAATTTAATATAAATATTTACAATTGGACGTACCTATAAATAACCATATACACTCGATCGGATACGATGGGCGGGATATTTATATGTACGAATAATCGTTCATTTAACCGGACACGGGAATGGATTAATAGTCTATGGAATTATTAAAACAGGGGTGAAATTATGTATAAGGACACTTGGCATAATTGTTAACAAAGTATTAAAACCTTGGGTTACACGCAGTCGATATCCTGGTGTAATTATTAAACAAAGTATTAAAACCTTGTTACAGTTTAAGTCCCCAATTAGTTGGAATATTTGACTTCGGATATAATGATAATTTGACGAGGACACTCGCACTTTATATTTATGACTGATGGACTGTTATGGACAAAAACCAGACGGACATATTAAATAATCCAGGACAAAGAACAATTAACCCATGGGAATAAACTAAAAATCAACACGTCAAACATCATGATTACGGAAGTTTAAATAAGCATAATTCTTTTATTTCATATTTAATTGCACTTTTAATTATCGCACTTTTATTTATTGTCATCGTATTTTATCGCACTTTTATTTATCGCAATTTCATTATCGTTATTTACTTTATGCTTTAAATTAAGTTATATTTATTTTTAATATTTTACATTAGGTTTTAACTGCGACTAAAGTTTTAAAAATCGACAAACCGGTCATTAAACGGTAAAAATCCCCCTTTAATAATAATAATATTACTTATATATATTTTTGTATTTTTTCAAATATAGTTTTTAAAATTATAGCGTTAAGCTTGTTTAAGAGATCCCTGTGGAACGAACTGGACTTACTAAAAACTACACTATTGTACGATTAGGTACACTGCCTATAAGTGTTGTAGCAAGGTTTAGGTATATCCATTCTATAAATAAATAAATATCTTGTGTAAAATTGTATCATATTTAATAATATTACGTTGTAAAAATAATACTATTTCCTAGTACACCTCGCACACATCAATATTCTCCTCCTTGAGAGCCTCATCTTGGGCTACTCGGATCTGACTGTTGAGGTTCGAATGTATGGTGATGTTCAGAGCCCTAACACGAAGAGGTGTCGTCCTCTCCTTTCGGCTTAAAGCGTCAGCTGCAACATTGGCCTTGCCAGGATGATAACAAAGTTCACAATTGTAGTCGTTTAGCATCTCGATCTATCGACGCTGTCTCATATTCAGTTGCTTCTGATCGAATATGTGCTGGAGACTCTTGTGATTGGTGAAGATTGTACTTTTCGTTCCATACAAATAGTGTCTCCACAATTTGAGCGCAAAGACAATGGCTCCAAGTTCAAGATCGTGAGTAGTGTAGTTTCGTTCGTGAATCTTCAATTGACGAGAATCATAGGCAATAACCTTTGATCGTTGCATCAGTACACAACCAAAACCACTTTTCGATGCATCGCAATAAACAACAAAGTCGTCACTGCCCTCAGGGAGTGATAAGATAGGTGCGGTGGTTAACTTCTTCTTCAAAGTTTGAAATGCTGATTCGTGTGCGGGTTCTCAAATGAACTTCTTCCCCTTGTGAGTCAGCACGGTCAAAGACGTGCAATCAGAGAGAAACCTTCAATAAATCTTCGGTAATAACCGACGAGACCTAGGAATTGGCGAATATGAGTTGGAGTGGTGGGATTCTCCCACTTGCTGATAGCTTCAATCTTGGCGGGATCAACTTTGATACCCTGGTAGCTCACAACATGACCCAAAAACTGGACTTCCTTCAACCAAAATTCACACTTGGAGAATTTTGCATAAAGTTGCTCTTGTCTTAAGAGTTCAAGTACTAATCGGAGGTGTTGCTCATGCTCTTCTTCGCTCTTAGAGTAGATGAGGATATCATCTATGAAGATGATAACAAACTTATCCAGGTACGGCTTGCAGACACGATTCATGAGATCCATGAACACGGTAGGTGCATTGGTTAATCCGAATGGCATCACGAGAAACTCATAATGACCATAACGAGTTCTGAATGCAGTCTTCATCACATCACTTTCTTTCACCCTCAACTGATGATAACCGGATCGCAAATCGATCTTAGAGTAAATGCTCGATCCTTGAAGTTGGTCAAAAAGATCGTCAATGCGGGGAAGAGGATACCGATTCTTGATTGTCAATTTGTTGAGTTCTCGGTAGTCGATACACATACGGAAGGATCCATCCTTCTTCTTCACAAACAGAACGGGTGCGCCCCAAGGCGAGAAACTTGGTTGGATAAATTCACGGTCAAGTAGTTCTTGTAGTTGACTCTGTAATTCTTGCATCTCGGAAGGTGCGAGTCTATAAGGTGCGTGAGCTACAGGTGCAGCTCCTGGCACTAAATCAATCTGAAATTCTACGGCTCTCGGCGGCGGTAATCTAGGCAATTCTTCAGGGAAGACATCAGAAAACTCGTTCACAATTCGAACATCGTTCACACTCTTTACCTCGGTTTCTACCATTTTCATATGTGCTAGGACAGCAAGACGTCCCTTCTTCATGATCTTTTGCACTTTCATGCAACAAATGAGGTTCAGCTTCAAGGTACATCTCTCTCCATAAATAACCAGTGGTTCACCATCTCCTAGTGGTATACGAAGAGCTTTATCTCCACAGATAATATCGGCTCTTACCTTGGTTAACCAATCCATACCGACGATCACGTCAAAACTTCCCAATTTGATAGGTATCAAGTCAATCTTGAAATCCACACCAGCTATGTTGATAATAGCTCCCCGACTAATATGGTCAACTTTCTCAAGTTTTCCATTGGCGACCTCGACAAGCATACTTTCTTTTAAAGGGACTAACGACCAATTAATCTTATCGCAAAAGTGTCTACATACATAATTTCTATTGGCACCAGTATAAAAAAGGACAGAAGCTAAAAGATTATTAATAGTGAATATACCTGTCACCAAGTCGGGATTCTCGCGTGCATCCCTTGCATTAACGTTGAAAGCTCTAACACGGGGTGGTCCGCCATCTTTTATTTTGTTGGGGCACGCATTTCTGAAATGACCCGTTTGTCCGCATTCGTAGAACTTTTTCAGTCCATTGGGGTTCGCCTTCACATTCAGGGTGGTGACCTTGCAGTCTTTACCGATGTGTCCAATCCGTTGGCACTTTTCACAAACAACATTACAATACCCAGTATGGTGCTTGTAGCACCGCTTGCATTGTGGTAAGGTTCCCTTGTAGTTCGGGTTTGAGTTGGTGTTCGGATTGGGGTTTCCACCATTTTTGTTTCCTCTGAAACCCTCATGTCATTTCGCCGGGTTTTGATCATAGGTCCTTCCCCTGTTGTTATCCCATTTGCACTTCTCACTACTACCCGCTTCAGACTTAGCCTTCTCCGGTTCATCGATGATAATTTGATTCATTAAAGTATGCGCCATGCGCATTGCCTCCGGGACATTAGGTGGCTTGGACGAGGTGACGTTTCCCTTAATGCTCTTAGGAAGTCCCCAGAAGTACCTTTCCATACGCTTGAATTTCGGGGTGACCATGGTCGGACCACATCAGGGCTAATTCCAAAAATCTCCAGTTGTAACTATCAAGGTCGTTCCCAACGGCCTTTAACTGCATAAATTTCATCTCCATCTTCTGGATCTCGGTCCTAGGGAAATATTCCTCAATCAGGGCCCCCTGGAACTCCTCCCATGGAGTAGCAAACACCTCATCAATACCTTTTGCTTGAGCCAACGTGTTCCACCACGTTAGTGCGCCATCAGACAGCGTGCATGAAGCAAACTTGGTCTTATTCGCTTCCGAGCAGTTACTAACTCGAAACACAGATTCTAATTTCTCGAACCATCTAGTGAGACTAACCGGTCCCTCTGTTCCACTGAAGTTATGAGGTTTGCAGCTTTGGAACTCTTTGTACGTGCACCCATTACGAATGGGTTGAATAATCGGTGGCGGTGGCGGTGGAGCTTGGGGTTGCATTTCCGCAATGGCTGCGGCTACCCTTTCGGCAATCATCTCCTCGATTTGGGCTGCGGTAGGTGTTGATATTGATCGTCCGTTGGCCATGATGTTCTAAACAAAAATTTTGACTCAAGTCAAAATTCAATATTCAAATAGTAATAATACAGTATATGGTAACCAACATGGAATCAACACATCACATGTTTATTAAGTAATGCAATCCAGGTACAAATACCACAGAATCATCATACAGTAACGTAAATAGAACATCGTGCAAGAATTAAATAACGCAATGTTCCATTCATTAATAATAATAAGTTGCATACATCTGTATAAGTTCGTATAATACATAAGTGAAACATAAAACTACAACTAGATTACATAATGAAATCTACTACAAAAGTCCTATGGTGAAGGTGGGTATAGGATGTCCAATACATGAGACATCTGGTCCTCAAGCTCAGTTACCCCAGCACGAAGGATCTCCACCTCCCTCATCAGTTCCTCGACAGAGAGAGTGGGTGGGGCAGGTGGTGCAGTCGGTATGGGTGGCGCTGGTGGAGCTGGTGGTGCAGACGCTCCGGCTCCAGAAGTAGAGGCTGCGAAGCGGTAAGGCTTACGGATGAACGGATCAGCAGGATACGGCACAAGCCGCTTTCAGGCGGTAACCCTACGACGTCGACCAAATGCGTCAGTGAATGCTCGACCTCCGTTGATCCCGGGAATGACGGTACCATCGAAACGGTACCGCTTCTTCGGCGGGGTGGAGGGTGGCTGAACAGGTGCATCATTGGGGTCCTCCTCGTCAGAGTCATCGGTGGAATCCTCGCCACTAGAGTTGTCTGAGGATGTGTCGTCGGATGAAGGATCATCTGAATCGTGTGGAGGTGGCTGCACGGGTGGCTGTACTGGCTCCCCTCGGGCGGCCATCATCTGTCGGTATCTGAAGGGTGGAATAGGCACGAGACATCCGTCAGAAGCGCGTCGGCACCAATGGCGATACTGGTTACGGAATGGACCCTCCCCAAATTCCGCGGGAATCACAACATCACCGGAGCGAGGCTGTGACCCCGAGGGTCCTGGGGCAGATGGAGCTGGAATCTCCAGGGGGTCCTGGGCTCCGTCAGTAGTAACCACTGGGGCAGGTACATGGCTGCTAGCTCTGGAAGATGAAGCGCCGGGGTCACTGGAGGATGTCGCCAACGGGATCGGTGGATCGGCAACAGTGGCAGGTGAAGTGGCTGAAGTGTCTGAACTGCCCAAAATGATAGCAGGTGGAATATCCGACATCTGAACAAGGAAAAATAAATTTTCCATGTCAGTAAGTCATAAAGCAAGCACGTATTAGGCCAAGTAACTACAACAGTCTAAATCATGTGTAACAGTAAGTAGCATGGCAATAATGACAAGTATCATGCAATCAAAAGCAGATAATAGCATGCAGTAGTGAAATAATTTAATAGCATACGGCATATAGCAGTAAAAGTAAGCAACAGCACGCAGTAAGTTCAGCGGAAACAAGTAAACTAGCAAGTTGTAGATTAGTCCTATTAGTGAATCCTACTCGGGTCAGTCCAGACTCACTAATGCAACCTAATTTCCTACAACCAATGCTCTGATACCAAATGTAATGCCCCGTACAAAACCATCGTGTACGAATCATCAACAACAGGATCATTACAAGGTCAAACACTATATGCTATTTCAAAATACGTTTGCATTCATGATAAAAGGTGATGTCTTAACCAACATCAATGTTTAACAACCAAAGTATGCTTCAATGAATAGAAGAAAAGATAATAGTATGTGACCCATAGGTCGTTACAAATCATAGTTTCAAAAGTAATAAAGTTATGAATGCAAGATAAACAGTTCATGCGGTGATGACTCTAGAGCAGCGGGTGTCTACAGCAAGACTAGTACACAGCGGAAGCAACCTTAAGCATCTGAGAAAAACATGCTTAAAAATGTCAACACAAATGTTGGCGAGCTATAGTTTAAGTATAACAGTATGTAAGGTAGGCCACGAGATTTCAGTGCTACAAAGAGCGTTTCAAAACAGTATGATAAAGTATATGTTTAACCATGGGCACTTGGTAACTAACTTAACGTTTATACCCCCTGAAAGTACACTTGGAAAGTGCGTATGTTTACGAAGTATTAAACACCCGTTAAATTCTAGCGCTACTAGCCCGAGTGGGGATGTCAAACCCTATGGATCCATATCTAAGATTCGCTTTCACCGGTTCAAAAACCAACGACTAAACGTTACCGAGCTAAAGGGAATGTTTATGCCGTTGTATAACCCACACATATAAAGTTTAAGTACTCGTGCCTAGTATGTAAAATGTAAAATGCGCATGTATTCTCAGTTCCCAAAATAGTTAAAGTAAAAAGGGATGCTATAACTCACAGTGGTAAAGTAGTGGTAAAGTCGAGTCGGGAAATAAGCAAGTACGTAGGTCCAGAAAGTCCTCAACCTAAGTCAAATAGTACTAAGTCAGTAACTCGTTCCAATAGGTTTAAATGTATGTAAATTAGGTCTTAAAGGTCATCATCATTCATTATCAAACAAAAGGTGTAAAATAAGTTTCGTTCATGAAAAGAGTTTAAAACAAAGGCTGACTTGGATCAGTCACCACGGCCTCATTACCTACTGAAATAAGGTGAGGCCAGTGGCCATGGCTCCGTATATGAGTCCTTTAGTTGTGCTAAAAATCCCAGAAGTAAAATCGTCTTCGTTTGACCGTGGCGACGGTCTAAGTGCGAGTAGGTTAGAATTTTCAGCACAACGTTAAAAGGACATAGTGACGATCGGAGAGCCATAAATCCTAAACCGTAACTCGGATTAAGACGAGTCCTAAATAAAAAGTTATCTAATCAAACATAGATATCTGAAAATCATCTTTACAGTAGCCCAGGTTGTACGGGTCAGACACAGAAACAGTAAAACAGTAGGTTCCGGTGGTTCTTGGTACTCGATGCTTATCACGGTTCTCATCCTTGATGCATATAGCTTTAAGTGTACAACTCGTTGATGTGTTTACATTATCTTAAACAAGGTTTCACCATCATAACACATGTGTAAGTCTAAGACATGTAGCACAACTCAATTAAGTGTTGTATGTAGTTTGATGAACCAAAGTTACATCAAAGTCTTAGATTTAACACATACATGAACTATAAAAGTAATATTGAACTACAAACTTGAAAGTAAACTAACTAATCAAGATATTAAGATGTAGAACATAGTTCTTAGTTAGATCTTGAAGATCCAAGACCCAAAGGTCTAGATCTAAAGTTATTAAGTTAAATCTAACACAAGTGTATGAAGTTATAACTAAAGAGTTACACTTCCATGTTCTTGAACCTTTAAAGTTAACTTTAGTTCAAGATTAATGAGATCAAAGTTAACTAGTAACACTTGACCAAATCACAACTTTAAAGTACATAAAATGAAGAAATAATCTAAATAAACAAGTAGCTAGTTCATTGTTGTTCATACTTTAAAGATTCAAACCAAGGCTTGATCTTTAATAAAAGTAAACTTTAAGTTTACAATCATGAACTTCAAGTATGCTTTTAACAACATATGAACTTTAATCTTTTAAAACATTTAGTGTAGAACATAAACTAGAAAGTTTATGTTCTTGTATGTCTTGTAAGAACAAGTTAATATGAAGAATCAAACTAACAAGTTTGATTCTTAATAATTTGTAAGTAAACAACAAACAATCACAAGTATTTAAGTAACATACATGAACAAGTAATTAAACAACAATATGAAACAAGTAATGATGATGATTATGTGATGGTTGGTTTCGGTTTTAGAAGAAGAAAAAGAGAGGAAAAAGTCTCATGTTACTTACAAGAATGTAGAGAAAAGAGAGAAAAGTTTGAAGTGAGATGAAGTGTGTGAAGAGTGAATGATGAATACTAGTGAGTAAGTAACAAAATTTGAAAGCAAAAACACTCCCCAAGGAGTCCAAAACTGACGGCCAAGGAAGAAAAAGAGGAGAAGGAGAAGGTCCATGAGGTTCTTGCATGTTAAAGTCTTAAAAGTTAGTTAATAGGTGAGCTTGCATGGGGATCATGGTGTAATGGTGTTGTAACTAGATTTCTTATGTATTACTTCATCTAGTTAGGTTTGAAAGTAATACTTGCATTATGTGATGGGCTAACTTAGTCCATTAAAGATGTAGGTTGGGCTTCTAAGTCCACTAACACTAATAAAGGCCCAAGTTCAAATAATTAACAAGTTAATCCAATTAAAGCCCAAGTAATTAACTAATAACCTTAGTTAATTAAAATGATTAATAAATATAATCATGAATGTAAATAATATTCAAAAATATCATTCGTGTAAAGTTCGTGTGTCACAAAGACGTTTCGGGGCATTTAAAAGTCATTCGCGGCAACAAGTAAATGTATATAAACCATACATTCATTTAATCACAAGTATTAATTATAATAATTATTAATAAATTAAACGTTGGAAAATCTAGGGTCGTTACATAAGTTTTCCGGAATAACCCTTCACCGATGTTTGCAAAATGTTTTTGTGGGTTGTGTGGGTTTCAGATTTCAAAATTTTAGCTCAAAATTTGCGGTTTTGTGTCACCCAATTTCTAACCTTGTATTAGGAAAGCACACATCCAGTTTACTTATCCCGTATATTACCTTTCGGTAAACTACCGTCCAGTTGTAAAGGAAAGCATTGAACAAGCAACTGTTAAGGCAATGTCTAATGACATGCAGATGTTCATGGTCCACAACGTGTCGGATGCAATTACTATCCTTTGTAGGAGAAATAGTAAAGATCACCCTATAATTTTTTGGTCTGGCACAAGGTCCTGTCTTCGACCATGCTATGCAACCACCGTTCTTACGGTTGACACCCGATTTGGTTCAGGTGACCTAATGAATTTTGGGTGAATTCCTAGGATTTTACGTTCAATGGTAATGAACGCATTGAAAACGGGTTTTCAGAAAACAAATCGGTTTTAATTTTGATCAAAATATTTTCTCGTTCAAGCTCGAGTTTAGATATCATCGAATTCCATGAGTTTGTAATTCTCAATCTTTAAGGTCAATCTCAAGGATTGAGTAATATCAGGCTTAAAATCTAATTTTTGATCTTTAAGGAGATTATCCTTTCTGGGGGTCTGATTCATTAGTCTTATCAAGCTAATTTGCACGGCGCCCTCCCCATTTTACGAGACAGATCCTCTCATGGATAGGATAAGTCTGACCACTTGGCGACCCTGTTTGATGCTGAGGTCCGTGGATTTCCTGCTGATTTTAGAGATGACTTTTCTAGATTTTTCGTCAACCTACAGCTGGTCTGGACGACAACTTCCTGACCTAAATCAAGAAGCGCGTGTCTTTTTTTGGAAGACTTTACTTCCTTTTAATGATGGAATTGATCCATCTTTCTTTCAAATATATTACAGTTGAAAGGACTCGTCCTAATCCATCTGGACGAATACATTACATTTGGTTACATCGCGAGGTACTTGACCTCTATATGATACAATTTACAACATTTCATTCGTTTTTAAAAGACGAACATTCATTTCATCGAAAGTTGACGGCATGCATACCATTTCATAATATATCCAACTATAATTGACTTAATAATAATCTTGATGAACTCAATGACTCGAATGCAACGTCTTTTGAAATATGTCATGAATGACTCCAAGTAATATCTTTAAAATGAGCAAATGCACAGTGGAAGATTTCTTTCATACCTGAGAATAAACATGCTTTAAAGTGTCAACTAAAACGTTGGTGAGTTCATTAGTTTACCATAAATAATCATTTCCATCATTTTAATAGAACCAAGATTTTCATTTTCAGTTCTCATAAATATACGTCCCATGCATAGAGACAAAAATATCATTCATATGGATTGAACACCTGGTAACCGACATTAACAAGATGGATATAAGAATATCCCCTATCATTCCGGGAAATCCTTCGGACATGATAAAACAACATCGAAGTACTAAAGCATCCAGTACTTTGGATGGGGTTCGTTAGGCCCAATAGATCTATCTTTAGGATTCGCGTCAATTAGTAGATCGGTTTACTAATTCTTAGGTTACCAAGCAAAAGGGGCATATTCGGCTTCGATCATTCACCCATATAATGTAGTTTCAATTACTTGTGTCTATTTCAGAAAACATTTATAAAAATTGCGCATGTATTCTCAGCCCAAAAATATAAAGGGTAAAAAGGCAAATGAAAATCACTATACTGTATTTTGTAGTAAAAATACATATGACGACATTGAACAAGTGTAGGATTGGCCTCGGATTCACGAACCTATTATTCAATCATGTATATTAATACATGTAATGGTAATCGACCAAATATATATATTATTAGTGATTTTATTTTTATTTTATATCATGTGTTTTATTAATAACTTAATTAGATATATTTATCTTTATATAGATAATTAACATTTATTACAAAAGTATAATATGATTAGGTTTTATGTCATAAATAAATTTTTATATAGAAAATCTTCATTTGATATATTAATGGTAATAATAATAATAATAATAATAATAATAATAATAATAATAATAATAATAATAATAATAAAAATAATACTAATTATGATAAAAATTATGATAATTCTAATAATAATAATAATAACAATGAAAATTTTAATATTAATGATAAAGATAGTACTAATAATAAAAATTGTTTGTAATGATAATACTAATAACGTTTAATGATAATACTAATAATTATGATATAATTTTGTTAATAATAATAAATAATCTTATAATACTAACAATAATAATAATAATAATAATAATAATAATAATAATAATAATAATAATAATAATAATAATAATAATAATAATAATAATAATAATAATAATAATAATAAGAAGAAGAAGAAAGAGTAATAAGTAAACTACCTCAATGAAGTAGCCCTTAAAAGAAAGATGCCCAAGTCCGGGTTTGAACCCGCGATGTCCCACTAACCCGATAACATCCTTAACCATTATCCTTCTTCTTTTTTTTCAAAAAAAAAAAAAAAAATGCCCGAGCCCAGGCTCGAACCTAGGACCTCTCGATCACTAACAGATTACTAGACCATGGCTCCGCTTGTTACCTTTCTGTTATAACCAACTCCTACAATTCATTTATCCTAAATTTCTTATTTTCTTCTTTCTAAACCCAATAACTAATCTTCTAAGTTTGGTTCATCAATATCATCATAGTATATCATCACAGTCCAATGTATCTCCTATATTATAATAACACCATCCTATTCTAATCATCAACATAGTTCGATATCATCATCAAACCCATTTCATGATTATCATTATCCCGACTTTTATCATTATCATCTTCTTATTCGCATCACCCTAATTATCATTTTTATCTAATCTTCATCATCATAATATCATCTTTATCATGAATGTTTATCATCTTCTATGATTACAATCATCTTCAATATCCTCTGTCATTATCGAAATCATAATTATATTGTATCATTTTATTATCTATTCATCTCCAATAACCTCATACTATCGAGCATCATTTTTCTATATCATCATCGAAGCAACATGGCAGCCATATTCCTATAACCCAACTTAATAAACCCAAAAGAGGAAACACAAATGGCCCGTTATGATTAAGTGATCATAAAGCCCATCTAGCGATATAATAAGCCCAAGAAAATACACATGGCTGTTGGTTTTTGAACGATCAAGAAACAGAAAAAATAAAATACTTAAATCCATCTGTATCACCATCATTATCTCGTTATCTCTATCCTCATACCACCTCGTCACCATCATTTACGGGTCCATCAACCTCAAAAAAAATAATAATAATAACTAAACGTTATCCTTGTGGTCAGTATGAAACTATTGCTTGTCCCACATGTATCACTTTTGTCTCAAAGATTGATAATGCGTTGTATATATAAATCTATAATACATTCAAAGTTGACAAAACTTTAAACTGAATATAATGACCCTTTTTGTCACTTTAACTTGCTCGACCCACCTGCATACAGTGGGTAATATTCTTCTTCTTTATCTATCATCATTGGGTATTCATCATTATCATAAACAGACACGCAACAGTAAAAGGGTTGCTTAGTTTGGTTTAGCTCGAATAGAAGGAAGAGAGAAGAAAAATATATAGCAGCGGGTAGTATGCAGTGTTCAATTACATTAAACCGAACAAAAATAATGAAAACTGAAGGGATGCAAGTAGTGGTTAACAAGTAAACTAGTTGGGATCAGACCGATCGGTTAAGGTGGTGATGATGTTTGAAATAACAAAGATAGAGATAAGATGGTTCGGTGTTATTGTTTCAATGATTAAACTAGAAAGCAGAAAGTAGCAATGGTTTGGTTTTGGATTGTAAACCAAACAAGAAATCAAAACAGTAGCAGCAACTAATCATAATAGATTAGAATGGTGGTTTGGTGGTTTCGGTTAGTAATAGTAACCTGTAACAATATTAGAGTAACAAGACCAACGATCAGCAATAATGTTTTTGATGGTGTGGTCTTCGATGGTGTTGAATGGTTGTGATGGTGTGTGTGGCGAGTTTGAAGATGGGAGAGTGGTCGAATGATACAGAAAAAGAAGAGGAAGATAACAGTTTTTAGTAGTCATAAGTGGGGTTTAAATGGGTTGTTGAAGGTGGCGGTTTGTTGTGGGAAAACAGCAGCTATTTACAACGATGTTATTGGTGATGATTGATGGTGGAGTTAGGGTGATGACTGGTGGAGTTAGCTGTGGTGGAAGATGGTGGTTCACCATGAAGAAACAAGAGGAGATATATATGTCTATATATCTAGTATGTATGTTGATGTATATATATTGAATAACACAATGATCAAAACAAACAGTCTCCTAATAATTCAATCACGGGTTTGGTTAAGTAAAAATCTGCCGACACTATATCACGGACTGGAATTCGTGATCCATTGCTAAACAGTTATCATATAAAAGTGTTCCTAAAAATCCCAAATTTTTAGATTAAGTATATTTAATTATTTCACTCATTAACTTTTTGAAACCTGATCAAAAAGGTTCGATAATTATTTATTTTCTGTTCCAATTTATATGTACGGAGTACTAGTATTTAATCTTAAAAAGGTAAAAATATTTTCATGAAGCCTAAAATCTTCATAATCGATTTACAGTTCAACTTTCATTTTAAATCTTCATACATATGTACTATATCATTATGAACACTAAAGAAATGTCAACCGAGTGTTACAGACGTTTACAGAATAGGTCCAAAATCATATTTATTCAATATGCTCTTTATATATATAAGAACAGTTTTAAATAATAAATTTTTACTAAGTAAATACATTTATTAATTATATATTTTAAACAATTAAATTTAATATAACAATATATATATACACAAGTAATATATACCTACACATATTTATATATATACATATTTACAAACACTAGTTCGTGAATCATCGGGATTTGTCAAAGGGTAAATGAATACATGAACATAGTTCAAAGTTTTTTTTTTTGAGACTTCAATATTACAGACTTTGCTTATCGTGTCGAAATCATTTAAAGATTAAGTTTAAATTTGGTCGAAAATTTCCGGGTCGTCACAGTACCTACCCGTTAAAGAAATTTCGTCCCGAAATTTGAGTGGGATGGTCATGGCTAACAGTAAAAATGTTTTCATGATGAATATGAATTTATAAATAGAGTTTCATCATCATTGAGTACTATAGCCAAAACGATTCGATTATGCGAAGCGTACGAGTGAAGTTATCACAAAAGGGTGGAATGAGTAAATACAGATTTTAATTAACCGGTGATGTAGTCACAATTGATTTTCGAAATTTAAGGGATTGAAGAGAATCTTCGAAATCTAAAAGATTTGATTCTTCAGTGAATAAGGAATTTAAGATCTCTATAATTAAATACGATGATCTGCCTCGTTTACTCTGTCTGGTATTTCCATTATAAATTAAACTCTTTTGTTCCATTATTCTCACCATTCCTATACTTTCTTTCCTAGTTCATACATCCAAAAGATGATGGAAATTTTTAATCCAGTTCTAATCCTTGATATTTTCCTAATTATCATTCCTGTCATCCTTTTTTCAATCTTCCACCAGAAAAATCTGTTTACTTCTATTATTGCCTTGGGGTGATACTATTCTTAATTATACTGTGTCTTTATGTTGCTATTCGTATTAATATCCACGGTTTATAACTTCTGTGTTGTTATTGGACTTTATATTTTCTCTTATATTTTCGAACTCTTTGCCTTTGTATTATCCTCCCGACCTCTAGTAAAGCGAGTAACGGTCCAGAATTCGTAAGTATGGAATTTCGGATAAACATCATGTTCTAAATAAGAAAGAATGTATTAGCACGATTTGATTTGTCAAATTACCATAATCACTGAGAATAGAACTATTAAGAATATATTTTCTTGATATGTTCAGAAGTTAAGCATAATGAAAGAGCTATGTAACATGGCACATGATGACGTTATGATCTGTGAATCATCACGTTCCAATAGAAACTCAGCATAACCTACTATAATATAATCACGTTGATCAAGTGTCATTATATTATACTAACTCATGCTTCAGTTCCCAACACTACTTCAAAAACATTCATAGTTTAAATTCGAAGGTTTACAGAATATAGAAACTAAAACAGTTTCCTTTTATGATATAATACAGATAGCGCGGAGAGATAATTAATATCAGACAAGAATATTTATGAAGATATCTTCAGAAATATTGAGGATATTTACAATGAAAGATACAATAATATCTTAGAATTTTAGAATCACAGTGTGATGAAGAAATTCATTCACAATGATTTAGAGCGATTAAGGAGTAAGGTATTCGCTAAAGATTTCATCAGAAACAGAATCATCAGGATTCTTTAAATACATGGTTTGGTCCTTGTATTTGTCCTTGGTTACCTTCATGGTTTGCTTAATTCATTTTTCAGTATCAAAATCTTTGAGCTTTTTCAATATTCCGTGTATTGATTCGCAGACTGGGTGCTTTTCAAAATTTTAGAATGGAAGATCATAATTCTAAGAGATAGATGTTATATGTATGTATATAACGGTTAATGTAGTAATGTTGCGAGATTCAAAATACTGATTGCTACTTCTCGGTAATTAGTATGATAATTCTCATTACAAGATGCAGATGAGTATACGAAAGGGTTTTAATGAACAAATATAATGGTTTTTCGAAGACACTTAAGCCAATGAGTGATGAAGTTGCTGGTAAGTTTACTGCCAATGTGGTGGAATATAAACGGTTCTTCGGTAACGATGATGAAAAACAAACTTATATATCAAGGTTATAATAGAGTTTATTCGAATGAAAAGTCGAAATTGATTTGCTGAAGCTGTGACAAAATTGGCTACTTTGGAAAGGGATTGCAAAGTTATTTTCGGTAATAATAACGCTAAAGGAATTAGCACAGCTACTCATTAAACGTTTACTCAGTTTCTGAGAGTTTTCAAGTGCATAACTATACGCATCAATCTTTTCTTTCGTAGATGAAGTGCGGTTGGTTCATTCTCCCGATTAAGGTGTTTTCAAGAATCATGAAAGTTTTGAACGCAGATTGTAATCTTCAAGATACAAATGAGGTTTAAGATAAAATCAAGTGGCAAACTTGAAGAAATGTTTAGTTTCATATGTTATAATTAATATTTTAATTCATTTTAATTGTCCAACGTTATTAGTCCACAGTCGATAGTTGATGTTTTAGCAGAGTAGTATATAAAATAGCTTATATTTTTTCAGAAAATACTATTAAATACGATACAATTTTACACAAGATATTTATTTATTTAGAGAATGGATATACTTAAACCTTGCTACAACACTTATAGGCAGTGTACCTAATCGTACAGTAGTGTAGTTTTTAGTAAGTCCGGTTCGTTCCACAGGGAAATCTTTAAACAAAGCTAAACGCTATATTAGTTTACTTTTATAAAAATATAAATATATATATAAGTAATATTATTATTATAAAGGGGGGGTTTTTACCGTTTAATGACCGGTTTGTCGATTTTAAAACTTTAGTCGCAGTTAAAACCAAATGTAAAATATTAAAAATAAATACAAGACTTAAATTAAAGCGTAAAGTAAATAACGATAATGAAATTGCGAATAATAAAAGTGCGATAAAATAAACTTGCGATAATTAAAAAGTACGATAATTAAAAGTGCAATTAAATACAATAACAATAAAAATGCGATAATTAGAAGTGCAATTAAATATAAAATAAAGGAAATTAAATATGAAATAAAAGAATTATGCTTATTTAAACTTCCGTAATCATGATGTTTGACGTGTTAATTTTAGTTTTATGCCCATGGGTTAATTGTCCTTTGTCCTGGATTATTTAATATGTCCGTCTGGTTTTTGTCCATAACAGTCCATCAGTCATAAATATAAAGTGCGAGTGTCCTCGTCAAATTATCCTTATACCCGAAGTTAAATATTCCAACTAATTGGGGACTTAAACTGTAACAAGATTTTAATACTTTGTTTAATAATTACACCAGGATGTCGACTGAGTGTAATCCAAGGTTTTAATATTTTGTTATCAATTATACCAAGTGTCCTTGTACATAATTTCACCCCTGTTTTAATTATTCTAGTGGCTATTAATCCATTCCCGTGTCCGGTTAAATGAACGATTATTCGTACATATAAATACCCCGCTCATCGTGTCAGATTGAGTGTATATGGTAATTTATAGGGACGCCCAATTGTAAATCTTTATGTTAACATTAACAAACTATCATTTAGTTAAACAAATATAAAGCCCATTAATAGCCCATAGTCTAATTTCCACAAGTGTCGTTCTTTTGTCCAAACCCCAATTATGGTACAAAGCTCAATTACCCAATTTTAGTAATTAGCCCAATATCATGATTACTTCGGATTAAATAAGCATAATAATAACTTAGCTACGAGACATTAATGTAAAAAGGTTGAACATAACTTACAATGATTAAAAATAGCGTAGTGTTACACGGACAGAATTTCGACTTACACCCTTACAATATTCGCTAACATACCCTTATTATTAGAATTATAATTAAAATTAAAATTAAAATATAAATTATAAATATAAATATATCGTATGAATGAGAAAAGAGAAAGATAAATTATATTTTTGGTGCACCAAAGCTCGATTTTTATAGGCATGTGGGCTGGAACTGGGGCTCATGCGATCGCATGGATTTATGCCTTCCAGGCCATGCGATCGCATGGCCAGCTGGGGAGGCTCATTTTTGGTTGTTTTCTTCTGCCGACGGTTTTATAAATAATATAATATATTAAATAATTATAAGAATTATTTAAATATTATATTATATTTATGTGCATAGTTGACTTGTAATTTTTAGTCCGTTGCGTCGAGCGTTGAGAGTTGATTTCGGTCCCGGTTCCGGATTTTCGAACGTCCTTGCGTACAATTTTATATTTTGTACTTTGCGTTTTGAATCTTGTACTCTTGTAATTTCGAGACGTTTCTTATCAATAATTGGAACCTCTTTGATTGTATTTTGTACTTTTGAGCTTTTTGGTCGTTTGCGTCTTCAATTCGTCGAATCTGTCTTTTGTCTTCACCTTTTTTTATTTAAATGAATATCACTTGTAAATAGAACAATTGCAACTAAAAGCTTGTCTTTCTTGAGGAATAATGCTATGAAATATATGTTCGTTTTTAGCATTATCAAATATTCCCACACTTGAGCGTTGCTTGTCCTCAAGCAATATCGTCTTGAAATACTAGAATCACTTCTTTATTCTTCACACTTTGTACATCAGTGATTTCTATACGGCGGTATAAACAATGATAGTAACGATAGAACCATGGTTAAAGGTGGGTGTGTCATCCACAGTTGCCTCGGGTTTAGGTCAACGACACTTGCAATCAAATAGCCGATTTACTTTCGGTTTCCAAAGCAAAGTGCACATTTGAAAGGCGGTTTACAGTCCCACATGACTATGAAAATGTAGATCCTTAAGGAAATTGGATCTTTATGAAAATATTTGATCTTTTGAAAATTTAATCTAGCTTTTACCCTAGATAAGTTTTCCGGAATAACCCTTCACCGGTGTTTGCAAAATTTTTTTTTTTTTTTGGGGTTGTGTGGGTTTCAGATTTGAAAATTTTAGATCAACACTTGTGGTTTTGTGTTACCCACTTGCTAACCTTGTATTGGGAAAGCAACACGTCCAGTTTACTTGTTCCGTATATTACCTTTCGATAAACTACCGTCCGGTTGTAAAGGAAAGCGTTGAACAAGCAACCGTTAAGGCAATGTCCCCTGACATGCTTTTAATTATGGTCTATAACGTGTCGGATGCAATTACTATCCTTGGTAGGAGTAATAGTAAAGCTCACCCATATGATTTTTCGGTCTGGCACAAGGTCCTGTCTTTGACCATGCTATGCAACCACCGTTCTTACGGTTGACACCTGATTTGGTTCAGGTGACCTAATGAATTCCAGGTGAATTCCTAGGATTTTACTCTCAATGGTAATGAACGCATTGAAAATGGGTTTTTAGAAAACAAATCGGTTTTAAATTGATCAAAATATTTTCTCGTTCAAGCTCGAGTTTAGATATCATCGAATTCCATGAGTTTGTAATTCTCAATCTTTAAAGTCAATCTCAAGGATTGAGTAATATCAGTCTTAAAAGCTGATTTTTAATCTTTAAGGAGATTATCCTTTCTGGGGATCTGATTCATTAGTCTTATCCAGCTAATTTGCATGGTGCCCCCCCCATTGTACGAGATAAATCCTTCTCATGGTTAGGATAAATCTGACCACTTGGCGACCCTGTTTAATGCTGAGGTCCGTGGATTTCCTGCTGATTTTAGAGATGACTTTTCTAGATTTTTCGTCAACCTACAGCTGGTCTGGACGACAACTTCTTGACCTAAATCAAGAAGCGCGTGTCTTTTTCGGAAGACTTTACTTCCTTTTAATGATGGAATTGATTCATCGTGTAGATCCATCTCTTCTTTTCTTTCATCGGGTAAAATGGTTTAGTTTAGTCCAAAGCAAAAGTATTTTCAGTTATTTGTTACAGATATATGTGACATATGTTTAAGATAACTTGGTAAGTTTTTCCACACTTGGCTTTTATTTTCCTTTTTATCGTCCTCTATTCCATTTTAAGTGAATTTCAACATTTTGGTTTGTTTCTCAATTTATGTCCTTTCCGAGGTTACAATAATTTCGATGTTAACACCTAGTTTTATCTTTCATAAATATGTATAAACATGATTTTGAGTTCATTTAATTGAAAATTTTGAAAAATTTTACTAGAATTGGGTAGTCAGTATATAAGACTAGGGCTGTTCTTTATTATCAGAGAGCACTAGATTCTAATACAACTACTACGTTACTAGTATTTTTAATGGTAACCAAGTGTATAAAGATAAAAATTTTAAAAATCCGAAAGAATTTAACCCCTTCCCACACTTTAGATCTTGCAATGCCCTCATTTGCAAGAAATCAGTACATTTAAATTATTGAGGGTGATTAGCGTAGAAATGATTAAATTTTACCAAAGTTTCCAAACATATTGGCATTTGTTTGCTGAATGATAAATGGTGCATATCATTTGTTCATTTCGTCTGTTGTTACATCACATTTATTTGTCATCTTGTCGTCAAAATTAGTAGCTTTTGCTGAACTTAATGCCAGTCTTTGAAAATGCGCTGTTTTACCCTGTTTTGTACAATCGACAATATACATACATACAAATATAATCATGCATGGCAATTTGAAATGGGACTTAATATCCCACTTTCAAATTCTAAATATGAAATATTAGTACACAATAATAATAAAATAATAAAAATTACACAAATATATCCAATAACATAAGTTTAAACATGAAAAAGTCAAAAGATAAAAACATAAAAATCATAAAAATAACCAAATGGAACTAAATCAGTCTGGATAGGGGTTCCAGTTCATCTCATCGGGTGGGTTCCATTGTTGGTTATAGGTGTTCTGATAGGCTTGGTCATAGTCATACCGGTTAAAGGGTGGTCGGATATCGGGGCTATGTGGCGGAAAATGAGCAGGTCGAGTAGGTACATAGTTATTTGGTATCTGATATGATAGCTGGCTCATGATTTGGTGCTGATGAACTAACCAGCTATCGTGTTGGCGTCGCCTATAATCCTCGTATACTCGCTCGGAGTTCCACTACTCATACATACTATGTCTTGCCGCGTTCGTCATTGCTTCCTCATCTATACGAACGTGGACGTCAAGAATAGCATCTCGAAAGACATCCCTAATGTCTTCCGCCTTCTCCATTTCCTCGTCTGAGCCTCTCTCTACCTGAGGATGAGATCCCTCATAGGGTACTGCCTGGTTACGTCTACTTTTCAATACCTTAGCACCCACATAAACTTTCAATCCTAAGGGCTCAACCTGTTCTCTACAAATCTGTAATGGACCCCCTTGGTTCCTATCAACACCTAAATACTCTCCAATGAGAGTAACAAAAATACCTCCTCCTATTATACTCCCGTCCTGCATTCCCTCTACCATTTTAGATAAATAAAAAGCAACACAGTAAGGGATATTGACAAAGCTTCTAGGATCCCGAATACACTTTAGGTAGAATAAATCATATAAGGTAATTTTTTTCTTTATTATGACCTCTTTGTGTAATCGAGTTAGCCAAAAAATCTATGAATAATACGAAGCTCGGCTCTGTCAATATGTGTATAGGAGTGTCCTCCTGCTCGTGTAAAAACATCAAAATGTGACATACGCCTCCAAATGGCGTCAGCGTCAAAGTTACTATCTACCCGTTCACCATAATGAATCAAGTTTGTACAATCGGGTAATAGCAACTCACCAGGAGTATATATCTGTAAGGCCCTGGCCATGTCCAGCATGGACATTCTGTACATCCTACCGCCAAGGATAAACCTAAGAAATCTTCTATCATCTATTCTAACTATATTTGTATCAAGTGATGCAGTACTCATCAACTCAACACACCATTCCTTATATACAGGTCTACGAATGGTGAAAAGACGTTCCCAATCTGTAAAAGAAGAACTGCCATACCTTTGAATTAAAAGCTTTCTAACACGGTCAGCTAGATGGACCGTTTCCAAAGGGGCCCAATCAATTACCCTTGGCACCTCTACATTTTTTGTTACCAATTTGAATTTGTTCCTTTGATATGTCTCGTAATCTCTCCATCTTCTATCAAATCTCAGATTAGGATGTAGAGTGTGCTCAGGAATCGTTGGGAATTCTACTGGCGGCCTCATTGGGAATACTATGAATTCATCAACAAACTGTACCGGATCATAATAAGGTATGTGCTGATCAGGCTGTTGTTGTTCCTGTTGCGGTTCTTGTTCGTGTTGCATTTCTGGTTCTGGTTCTGGTGCTGGTGCTGGTCGTCTAGATGATGATGCTCCTGAACCTCCAGTGTCGGCTCTCTGTAAAACACATTAAACACAAAAATTGTGCATCCAAATATGCATTAGTGTTAGCAAAATAACAACTTAAAACAATCACTATAACATGTTAAATCAAAATTAAACTTATACACATTTTCACAATTTTTCACAATTCTACACTTTTCAAATAAGCACATATGAAAATGTATACAAAATTCATAAGCATTTAACTCAAATAACATGTCAAAATATTCATTACTAATAATTAAACAAGTCATCAAATGGCAAATATATCAAATAAATCAAGTTCATGAATTTTGGACTTAAAAAGTCCACTTTAATCTCCAAAAATCATGTTTAGGATCATTGTTTGGATCATTTAACTATCTAAACATGTTACACTACTCAATTTAGCAATAATTCATGACAAAAATCGGCCATAACCTGTTTATATCAAAAAGCCCCAAATTGCTCAAGAACACAAACCCTAGATTTCTAAAAATTTTGAAGTTTTTGGCTTCAAATCATGTTAAATAGCATCAATCTAGGTTATACATGCATAAAATACTAACAATTTAACACTAATTACACTAGAAATTAACAAAATTGCATTAGGTAAAAAATTGGTAATTATCACAAAAACTAGGAATTTATAGAGTTTAGGGGTGTAATTTTTACCAATTTGCTGAGGAATAAGAATCTAGGCATGATTAGAGCAAGAAATTTGATGAATTACGGTGGAAAAATGACGAAAATTGGTGAATTTTTGGAGTTGGTTCGTGAATGTGTGTGTGTTTTGTGGATGAAGAGCAGACCCGCTGCTGTTTTTGTTTCTGACCTGCATTTGGTCCCCATGCGATCGCATGGGTTCCAAGTGCACGCATGGGGTGACGGCTAGAGTATTTTCAGTTTTTTTTTTTTTTTTTTTTTGTAAAACCTTATGCTTTATAAAACTTATAATTAATTAAATTTTAAAAATTTTGTTTTCCTTTAGGAGCGAGGGCGTTTCGGATCGTTGTCCTAGTCTGTCCCTCGACAAAATTTTAAAATTTGTCAAATCAAAGCGCGGTTTTTAAAAGTAAAGATTTTTGGGTTTTTTTAATGTTTTTGGCATACTTTAATTCAATAAGATTAAAAATAATGATAATAAAAGTTCTCGTCCCTCCCTCGGGTAAAGCAATTTCGGTTTAAAGACCTAGTCTTCAACTTACGACGAATTTTAAAAATCGTATTTTTAACTTAATGAGATAAAGTAAATTTTTGTTTTTAAATTCACACAATTTAAATATAAAATTCAAAATTAATATTAAAAAATCACACCAAACTTAAAATTTGAAATGCATAAAATTAAAAATTCATATTTTAAAAATTAAAAATTCACACCAAACTTAATTTAAAAATTCATATTATAAATTCACACCAAACTTATATTAATTTTTCAAATATTTATAATTTTAAATATATTGTTTTTACAAAGTTTACAACATTAATTTAAGATTTGTATATTAATTTTAAAAACATGGTAAAAATAAAATTAAAAATCTTTTTGGCTTTTTATCCCACTTTAATCAATCAAATATTATCAAAAATATGCGCCCCTCTTTTCGGTAAAGTAATTTCGGTTCCAAGACCTAATTTAACTCATGACGAATTTTTGAAATATTTTGGGTTGATTGATCAAAGATATTTATACCTTAAGAATAAACGTTAAATTTCGCAGTGATGTAATAAATTTTTGAATGATATCAATAATTTCGGTCGCCAAACCTAATTTTATTCAATACCAATTTAATACTTTATAGCGAATAAATTAGCGTTTATTATCAAAAGGTTAAAAATAAAATAAAATAAAAACTGTACAGACTTACCTGTGAAATAGATTTCTTAGTTATATGATCTATCCCATTCATAAGATAGTCGGTTTAATTGGTTTTTCATGGCTACATAGGCGTAACCTCGAGCATTCAGTGTCTTTTCTTCTAAACATATGAACGGTCCGTCTCTGCATAAAGTAACAAATTCGGTATTTGAATAGGTTTGATTATTTGAACATTTACCTCCATGTGACCATTTTCCGCATTTGTGACATCGTTCAAGGTGTCGTGCTCTTCTTTTTGCTGCGGATTTTGATTTTCCTTTACCAAATTGTAACTTATTATCTTCGCATCTGGATTCTTTTCTAACTCCGTCCATTCTTTCTCTGATTACTGATACTAGTTCACTCGGTAGTATGTCATTATTACGTTTAGTGATCAAAGCGTGTAGCATTAGACCATGGTTTAGTTCACAGGCAGTCTTCATTTTGTAAAAACCTAAAAAAATAAAAAATTCAGAATGGGGGAAGAAGACTAGTTCTTTAGGGTCTGCTAGGGAAAGACCATTCGGGTTCCATTTTCGAGAACTACACGAAAACAGACAATCTAACTCTAACAGAAATACATATTATCCTTTAAAGACTTGATTCTCCCCACACTTAGTTAGCTGTGGGGTCGAAATTGTGATTAACTTCGTTGTCGACTTCCATCGGACCATGTATGTAATGTTTAACTCTGTGACCATTAACTTTAAATTCAATCCCATTTGAATTTATTAATTCTATCGTTCCGTATGGGAAAACTCTTTTGACTATGAATGGTCCAGACCATCTTGATTTCTATTTTCCAGGAAATAGCTTGAATCGTGAATTGAAAAGAAGAACTCTGTCTCCTTCTTTAAATTCTTTTGAACTTCTGATTCTTTTATCATGCCATTTCTTCGTTCTTTCTTTATAGATTAACGAATTTTCGTATGCTTCATGTCTTAATTCTTCTAATTCGTTTAGTTGACTTAATCGTAGACGTCCGGCTTCATGTAAATCAAGATTACATGTCTTCAAAGCCCAAAATGCTTTGTGTTCAATTTCTACTGGAAGATGACATGCTTTTCCATAAACAAGTCTAAAAGGTGTGGTTCCAATTGGAGTTTTGTAGGCTGTTCTAAAAGCCCAGAGTGCATCCTCCAATTTAATGGACCATTCCTTCGGATTTGATCCTACGGTTTTCTCTAGAATACGTTTTAAAGCTCGGTTGGTATTTTCAACTTGTCCACTTGTTTGTGGATGATATGCGGTGGAGATTTTATGAGTTACTCCATATCTTTTAAGAACTTTCTCAAGTTGATTATTACAGAAATGAGTACCCCGATCACTTATTAAAGCTTTCGGTGTTCCAAACCTTGCAAAAAGACGTTTTAAAAAGTTGACTACAACTCGTGCATCGTTAGTTGGGAGAGCTTGTGCTTCCGCCCATTTAGATACATAATCAATGGCTACGAGTATATATAGATTATTATGAGATTTTGGAAATGGACCCATAAAGTCAATACCCCAAATGTCAAATACTTCACATACTTGGATGACATTTTGTGGCATTTCATCACGTTGACTTATTTTTCCGGCCCTTTGACAAGCATCACAGGATTTGCAAAGAAGGTGTGCGTCTTTGTAAATTGTAGGCCAATAGAATCCAGCATCATAAACTTTTCTTGCTGTTAGTTGAGGCCCATAATGCCCTCCTGTTGGTCCTGTGTGACAATGGTTTAATATTTTACTAGCTTCATCTCCAAATACACATCGTATTATTCCATCGGGACAACTTTTAAACAGATGTGGATCTTCCTAGAAATAGTGTTTTATATCACTGAAGAATTTCTTTCGTCTTTGGTACGATAATCCTTTTTCAAGGAATCCACAAACTAAGTAGTTTGCATAGTCTGCAAACCATGGGATTTCTTTATAATCTATGTTCAATAGATATTCATCAGGAAAATTGTCTTGTATGGCTGATTCATTTAGAACTTCTAATTCGGGATTTTCAAGACGAGAAAGATGATCAGCGGCGAGATTTTCTGCTCCTCTTTTATCTCGGATTTCAATATCAAATTCTTGTAAGAGTAAGATCCAACGGATTAATCTTGGTTTAGCATCTTGTTTTGAAAATAGGTATCTAAGAGCAGAATGATCGGTATAGACCACCGTTTTTGCTAGAACGAGATATGATCGAAATTTGTCAAAAGAAAAGACAATAGCAAGGAGTTCTTTTTTAGTAGTTGTATAGTTTGTTTGTGCTCCTTGTAACGTCTTACTAGCATAATATATAGGTTGAAATCGTTTTTCAATCCTTTGTCCTAAAACGGCCCCCATTGCAAAATCACTTGCATCGCACATTAGTTCAAATGGTAGATTCCAATTTGGTGTTATCATGATCGGTGCATTAGTGAGTTTCTCTTTAAGAATATTAAAAGATTTGATACACTCATCTGAAAAGATGAATGGAGCATCCTTTTCTAGGAGTTTATTCATAGGAGTGGCAATTTTAGAAAAATCTTTTATGAAACGTCGGTAAAAACCGGCATGCCCTAGAAAACTCCTAATTCCTCTAACATTGGTGGGATGTGGAAGTTTAGCAATTACATCTACTTTAGCTCTATCCACTTCAATTCCTTCTTTTGAAATTTTATGTCCAAGAACGATGCCTTCTTTAACCATGAAATGGCATTTCTCCCAATTAAGAACTTGGTTTGATTGTTCGCATCTAATTAGCATTCGTTCCAGATTAACTAGACATGATTCAAATGTATCACCGAAGACTGAAATGTCATCCATGAAAACTTCCATGCATTCTTCTATCATGTCGTGAAAAATCGCCATCATACACCTTTGAAAGGTTGCAGGGGCGTTGCAAAGTTCAAATGGCATGCGTTTGTAAGCAAAAGTACCATAAGGGCACGTGAATGTGGTTTTCTCTTGATCTTCGGGTGCTATTGGAATTTGAAAATATCCGGAAAATCCATCTAGAAAACAATAGTAACTATTTCCGGCTAATCTTTCCAACATTTGATCTATGAAAGGTAAGGGAAAGTGATCTTTTCTGGTGGCGTCATTTAATTTTCTATAATCAATACACACACGCCATCCTGTTACAGTCCTAGTAGGAATAAGCTCATTTTTCTCATTTGTAATGACAGTCATGCCACCCTTCTTAGGCACGCATTGAACTGGGCTTACCCATGGACTATCAGAGATTGGATAAATTAGACCTGCGTCTAGCAGTTTAATAATCTCTTTCTTAACTACATCTTGCATATTAGGATTTAGTCTTCGTTGGCGTTGCACATACGTTTTATGACCTTCTTCCATAAGGATTTTATGTGTGCAATACGAAGGACTTATTCCTTTAATATGATGAATCTTCCATGCAATGGCTGGTTTATGAGCTTTCAACACAGAAATGAGTTGTGATTTCTCATTTTCAGTAATAGAAGACGATATTATTACAGGTAATTCAGATTCACCATGTAAATAAGCGTATTCCAAATGGTTTGGAAGTGGCTTTAACTCTAATTTCTGAGGTTCTTCTATCGATGATTTGTATCGATATCTGTCTTCTTCTTTTAGCATTTGAATTTCTTCTGTTGTTGGTTCATATCCATTAGCTATAAGTGTGGCTAACATTTCAGCTTCATCAATTGGTTCATTACCTTCTCCTAAAGAACATTCTCCTGTTCCTTGTAATTCTGGAAATTCTTCTAATAATTCTGCATGTGCACCTATAGTTTGAATATAATAACATGTATCATCTGCAGATTGTGGTTGTTGCATTGCTCTATCAACTGAAAAGGTAACACTCTCATCCTCTATACTTAGGGTCAATTTCTTACCGAACACGTCTATCATTGCTTTAGCCGTGTTTAAGAATGGTCTTCCTAATATGAGAGGAACTTGAGAATCTTCTTCCATGTCCAAAACAACAAAATCTACTGGAAATACTAAAGTACCAACTTTAACTAGCATGTTCTCCATTATCCCTCTAGGATATTTTATTGATCTATCGGCTAGTTGTATGCTTATTCTGGTTGGTTTCAATTCTCCAAGGTCTAGTTTAGCGTATAGTGAATACGGCATTAGATTTATACTAGCACCTAAGTCTGCCAATGCTTCTATTGAACTAAGACTACCCAGAAAACATGGAATTGTGAAACTTCCTGGATCAGATAATTTTTCTGGTATCTTATTCAACAGCACTGCTGAACAATTAGCATTCATAGTAACAGCCGAAAGCTCTTCCATTTTCTTTCTATTTGAGATTAGATCTTTCAAGAATTTAGCATATCTAGGCATTCCTGAAATCACATCAATGAAAGGAAGATTTACATTTATCTGTTTAAACATATCCAAAAATTTGGATTGCTCGGCTTCAAGTTTCTCTTTCTTCATTTTACTCGGGTAAGGAAGTGGTGGTTGGTATGGTTTAACATAAGGTTTAGCCTTAGCTGTGTTATCTTCATTAACCTTTTCAACTACCGGTTCTTTTTCCTTATCTTGATCAGGTTGTGGTTCTTGTGGAGTAGGAATAGTTTCATCAGAAGTTACAGGTATTTCAGGTGGTTTAAGTGTTATACCACTTCTTGTGGTAATGGCTTTAGCTGTTTCATTCCGGGGGTTAGCATTTGTATCACTAGGTAGACTTCCCGGTTTTCTTTCACCTATTAACCTTGCTAGGTTACTTACTTCTTGTTCTAGATTTTGAATAGAAGCTTGTTGATTTCTAAATGCTTGAGCATTTTGTTCATTGGTTTGTTTTTGAGATGTGAAAAACTGCGTTTGAGTTTCAACTAGCTTCGTCATCATATCTTCTAAATTCGGCTTTTTATCATCGGTTTGTTGTGGTGGTTTGTTTTGAAAATTCGGTCTTTGCTGATTGTAATTATTATTGGATACTTGTTGATTGCTAGGACCTTGTTGGTTGTTGTATGGAATATTTCGGTTATAATTTTGGTTTTGATTGTAAATTGGTCTTGGCGGTGGATAATTATTCTGATAATTATTTCCAGGCCTTTGGTTTATGTATGAAATATTCTCTCTTTGTTCCATTGTTAATTCAATACTGAGACAATCTTTTGTCAAATGTGGTCCTCCACACTGCTCACAACTAATTCGTATTGAGTGAATATCTTTAGTCATCTTTTCCATTCGTCTCTCCACAGCATCTATCTTTGCGGAAATGGAATCTAAGTCATGGCTAGAATTGGCTCTAGCTGCTTTAGATGATCTAATGATATCTTTTTCTTGGTGCCACTCATGTGAGTGGGAAGCAGTGTTATCAATAATTTTGTAAGCATCAGTTTCGGTTTTCTTCATAATAGAACCACCAGCTGCTATATCTATGTCTTTCCTTGTAGTGATGTCGCATCCTTGGTAGAATATTTGTACTATTTGACAGGTGTCTAAACCATGTTGCGGACATCCTCTTAATAACTTTCCATATCTTGTCCACGCCTCATATAGAGTTTCATTTGGCTTCTGTGTAAATGTAACAATTTCTGCTTGAAGTCTTACGACTTTAGATGCAGGAAAGAATTGTTTAAGAAATTTGTCAACTAAAACATCCCATGTATCAATCGCCCCTTCAGGTAACGATTCCAACCAATCTTTGGCTTCTCCCTTTAAAGTTCAGGGAAATAACATGAGATATATCTGTTCATCCTCCACTTCTCGAATTTTAAATAGTGTGCAGATCCTATTAAAGGTACGTAGATGTTCATTTGGATCTTCCTTCGGCGCACCACTAAATTGGCATTGATTAGTCACCATGTGTAGAATTTGTCCTTTGATTTTATAATCTGGCGCATTAATGTCTGGATGAGTTATTGCGTGACCTTGGCCAGTGCGTTTAGCTCTCATTCGGTCTTCCATACTTAAAGGTTCCAGATTCTCCATAATTGAATTTGTTGAATCGGAATCACTAGAGGATTCTGATTTAATGGTTCGTTCCTCAACAATCTCTGTTTGAATGATTGGTGGTTCCGGGGGAAAGTTTAGTGGTTCAGGATCTACGAACCGTTCTTGAATATTCTCCGGATTCTCAATTGTGAGGTCGGGTTCAAAAAATGGATTATCGGAAATTTGAACTGAAGTACTTGGTCGACTGGATGACGTTTCTAAAGAAAAATCAACGGCGGTAATATTTGCTAAATGTCTTGATCTAGTTACAAGTGGTGAACGTACAAAAGGTGGTGAACGTCTTGCTCGGTGCATTCACTGAATATCCTATTAGTTATTAAAAGGAAAGAAAAATTATAATAAGTTATCCAATCAATAGACTTTTCTGATTTTGCCCACGTTTCGAATAGCCAAAAGATGCAGCAGAGGGGCAGGATTCGTTTGGTCTCAATATAATTGAGGACTGTTTGGCTCCAATAACCCGATCCACGTACAAATCCAACTATTACTACGAACCAGAAAATTTTGATGTCTATCAATTTAACCACTCAAAATAAATTTTCGTAATTTTAAGAAATTTAGATAAGAAATAGAATAAAAATCTATGTCCTAAAACTAGAATAACGAGAAATAAGAAAGAAAAAGAGTTCGTCAGAGAAATGTCGAAAAAGAAAAATGGTTGAAAAATAAAAGGTGACGGAAAAATTAAAGAAACTTATAAAACTTAAAAGTACTCGACTAACCTAACCTTATTACTACAACTAACTTAAAATTATAATCGCAAATTGAGATTACTAATTGGAATGATAATTGATACATAGTAAAAGGTGTCTAAAAATATTAAAGCTTACAGGAAAAACTAAATCCCAAATGGAATTAACTTAAAAAGAAACTAAAACTTAAAAAGGCGTCGCAAAATTCTAAAGCACTTAAATCTTAGTCTAAAGAAAAAGCACTTAAGGAATTCTACGGCAAAGCCTAAAAATCTAGAAGTAAAAATAATTATGGCAAAAACTATGAATTAAAACTAAATATGAGCGAAAAATACAAATATTACGCTAAAACGATTAAAAAGGGACAAAATATAAAAATATATAAAAAGTTGTAAAAAGTACAATTTTTATAAAAATATTATTTTTATATTATTTATTTTATAAAACTATTAATTTTACAATTTAAATAAACTAATTAAACTAAAAATACAAATTAAACTTAAACTAATAACTAATTAAATAATAAAACTTAATTAGGGTTAATAATAAAATTAATAATTAATTAAAACCCTAATCGTATTAATTGCTGTACGATGATGGCCTGTCAGATACGCTCATGCGATCGCATGAGTTCTAAGTTACCCAGCCATGCGATCGCATGGGCTAGGGTTTCGGGCCAGAGTTGGGCTGCTACAGTACAGGCCGATTAAAATTTTATTATTATTTTTTTTTTCTGTTTTTGCTGTAAAATATAAAATATATTTATAAATTAAATAAAACTTAAATTTTTACAAAATAAAAAAAATAGAAATAAAGAAACTTTATAAAACTTAAATATTTACCAAACTCTAAAAAAAAATATTTATATTTTTGTTTTTCTTTTTATATTTTCGAATATTTAAAACGTATTTTTATAAAAACGAATTTTAATAAAAGTAAACTAAAAATCTTTTTTTTTTATATATATAGCGTTGCGCTTCCGGCTTTTAAGACTGTCCCCGGCAGCGGCGCCAAAAATACTTGATGTTTTAGCAGAGTAGTATATAAAATAGCTTATATTTTTTCAGAAAATACTATTAAATACGATACAATTTTACACA
The DNA here is from genome assembly GCF_046630445.1 of Rutidosis leptorrhynchoides. NCBI lineage: Eukaryota > Viridiplantae > Streptophyta > Magnoliopsida > Asterales > Asteraceae > Rutidosis > Rutidosis leptorrhynchoides. The sequence goes on from NC_092339.1 coordinate 150,610,808, forward strand.
AGATATTTATTTATTTAGAGAATGGATATACTTAAACCTTGCTACAACACTTATAGGCAGTGTACCTAATCGTACAGTAGTGTAGTTTTTAGTAAGTCCGGTTCGTTCCATAGGGAAATCTTTAAACAAAGCTAAACGCTATATTAGTTTACTTTTATAAAAATACAAATATATATATAAGTAATATTATTATTATAAAGGGGGGTTTTTACCGTTTAATGACCGGTTTGTCGATTTTAAAACTTTAGTCGCAGTTAAAACCAAATGTAAAATATTAAAAATAAATACAAGACTTAAATTAAAGCGTAAAGTAAATAACGATAATGAAATTGCGAATAATAAAAGTGCGATAAAATAAACTTGCGATAATTAAAAGTGCAATTAAATACAATAACAATAAAAATGCGATAATTAGAAGTGCAATTAAATATAAAATAAAGGAAATTAAATATGAAATAAAAGAATTATGCTTATTTAAACTTCCGTAATCATGATGTTTGACGTGTTAATTTTAGTTTTATGCCCATGGGTTAATTGTCCTTTGTCCTGGATTATTTAATATGTCCGTCTGGTTTTTGTCCATAACAGTCCATCAGTCATAAATATAAAGTGCGAGTGTCCTCGTCAAATTATCCTTATACCCGAAGTTAAATATTCTAACTAATTGGGGACTTAAACTGTAACAAGATTTTAATACTTTATTTAATAATTACACCAGGATGTCGACTGAGTGTAATCCAAGGTTTTAATATTTTGTTATCAATTATACCAAGTGTCCTTGTACATAATTTCACCCCTGTTTTAATTATTCTAGTGGCTATTAATCCATTCCCGTGTCCGGTTAAATGAACGATTATTCGTACATATAAATACCCTGCCCATCGTGTCCGATTGAGTGTATATGGTAATTTATAGGGATGCCCAATTGTAAATCTTTATGTTAACATTAACAAACTATCATTTAGTTAAACAAATATAAAGCCCATTAATAGCCCATAGTCTAATTTCCACAAGTGTCGTTCTTTTGTCCAAACCCCAATTATGGTACAAAGCCCAATTACCCAATTTTAGTAATTAGCCCAATATCATGATTACTTCGGATTAAATAAGCATAATAATAACTTAGCTACGAAACATTAATGTAAAAAGGTTGAACATAACTTACAATGATTAAAAATAGCGTAGTGTTACACGGACAGAATTTCGACTTACACCCTTACAATATTCGCTAACATACCCTTATTATTAGAATTATAATTAAAATTAAAATTAAAATATAAATTATAAATATAAATATATCGTATGAATGAGAAAAGAGAAAGATAGATTATATTTTTGGTGCACCAAAGCTCGATTTTTATAGGCATGTGGGCTGGAACTGGGGCTCATGCGATCGCATGGATTTATGCCTTCCAGGCCATGCGATCGCATGGCCAGCTGGGGAGGCTCATTTTTGGTTGTTTTCTTCTGCCGACGGTTTTATAAATAATATAATATATTAAATAATTATAAGAATTATTTAAATATTATATTATATTTATGTGCATAGTTGACTTGTAATTTTTAGTCCGTTGCGTCGAGCGTTGAGAGTTGATTCCGGTCCCGGTTCCTGATTTTCGAACGTCCTTGCGTACAATTTTATATTTTGTACTTTGCGTTTTGAATCTTGTACTCTTGTAATTTCGAGACGTTTCTTATCAATAATTGGAACCTCTTTGATTGTATTTTGTACTTTTGAGCTTTTTGGTCGTTTGCGTCTTCAATTCGTCGAATCTGTCTTTTGTCTTCACCTTTTATTATTTAAACGAATATCACTTGTAAATAGAACAATTGCAACTAAAAGCTTGTCTTTCTTGAGGAATAATGCTATGAAATATATGTTCGTTTTTAGCATTATCGATAGTCCACAGTTAACAGTCCAATAATTCATACATAGTTTAATATATTATATTCGAATTAATTAATACATGTCGTGACCCGTTATACATGTCTCAGACTCGATCACAACTCAAAGTATATATATTATTTGAGAATCAAGCTCAACCCTGTATAGCGAACTCTAGCATTACAGCATATAGAGTGTCTATAATGATTCCAAATAATATATATAGATGCGTCGATATGATATGTCAAAACCTTGTATACGTGTCCCGATATTTAAAGTGCGTAAAATAAATAACAGAAATTAAATGACGATAAATAAAATTGCGAGAATATAAATTGCTATAAATAAAATGTAATCAGTTAGCTAGGAACAATTAGCTAGGAACAGTTAGCGTGGATTCTTAACAAATTTTTTTCTCGTAGTTAATTTGTTTGTTTCTAATAAAATTATTTTGTCCAGTGTTTTCTTCATTATGCCACTTGTTGGATTCTGATAGGTCAAAATCCAAATATGAAATTGAATGAAAATGGTTATTCTGCAGTGAACGGATACGTATATCGGTGGTTGTAAGTAGGATAGTAAATGACTGTTGAATCAGATTCGAAGAATGTACAGTGTAACTTATTAATGTGAAATCTAAATATTTCTAGGGTATTACCTACCCGTTAAAATATTTTTTTACCATTAACAGTTTGTACAAAAGAATTTTTAATTACAATCCTTATGAAAACATATATATTTTCTTTAGATGTAGTCAGGGATTTAATGAGTCAATATGATATTAGACTCATTTGATTTACCGTTAGAATAAGAATATATAATCTCTAATACATTAGAGATTACATAATCGCCATGTCGAACGAAGATAAATGATGAAGAACGATTCGTAGAACGATAATTATACTCGAGGTACAAAATGAGATGTTGAGGCATGGATTGTTGATGGTACTGGTGCTGTTACTGATGGTACTATTGGTGCCGGTGATGTTGCTGAAGCTGGTACATTTTGCACCATATTCTCCAAATTGATTATTCGAGCGCGAAGTTCGTTGACTTATTACTCCAGGATGATTGTCGGTCTGAACGAGTGGATGAATAAGGTCTAAAATGTGAGATAGTATATAATCATGACGAGATACTCTGGAAATGAGAGAGAAAATGATATTACGAACAGGTTCGCCGGTAAGTGCTTCAGGTGCATCGCCAAGAGGTGAATTCGGTTGGTGGAAAAGGATCACCTTCTTCTTGTCTCCAATGATTAAGTAGGCTACGAACCCATTAGATGAATTAAGGATGGCTGATTGGTTGATCCATTCCGGTCACACTACTTTCAGAGTTCGAGTGAAAATCCATATCGGAATAGCTGTCGGAATAACTATCGGAATAGCTATCGGAATCTAAGGGACACGAACTGGTTGAGGGATTCATCTCGTACAATCAGATGAATGATTTTTCGATAAGAAATAGATTATAGGATGTAGATTAGTACCCTACAATACATAATTTACATATGCATATGTAATACTAAAATCCCATAAGTTACAGAGGAATCTACGGAAGCTGTCAGGCAAAGGTAACAATAACAGATACGCTAAGATATGAATTTATCTATACACTGTCTATGTAATAGAGGCAGTAAGACGTGTCTAGACTTGAAGGATGATAAGCAAATAATTTCCGACACTAAATGATAAGCAAAACTTTTGACATGCAGACACGGTCAAAGTCCAGACTCATTAATGCATCCTAACAACTACTAGTTAGACACACTAATGCAAGACCTGGTTCGCTAAGACCATCGCTCTGATACCAACTGAAAGGACCCGTCCTAATCCATCTGGACGAATACATTACATTTGGTTACATCGTGAGGTACTTGACCTCTATATGATACATTTTACAACATGTCATTCATTTTTAAAAGACAAACTTTCATTTCATCAAAATTTGACAGCATACATACCATTTCATAATATATCCAACTATAATTGACTTAATAATAATCTTGATGAACTCAATGACTCGAATGCAACGTCTTTTGAAATATGTCATGAATGACTCCAAGTAATATCTTTAAAATGAGCAAATGCACAACGGAAGATTTCTTTCATACATGAGAATAAACATGCTTTAAAGTGTCAACCAAAAGGTTGGTGAGTTCATTAGTTTAACATAAATAATCATTTCCATCATTTTAATAGACCACACGATTTTCATTTTCAGTTCTCATAAATATACGTCCCATGCATAGAGACAAAAATATCATTCATATGGATTGAATACCTGGTAACCGACATTAACAAGATGCATATAAGAATATCCCCTATCATTCCGGAAAATCCTTCGGACATGATAAAATAACATCGAAGTACTAAAGCATCCGGTACTTTGGATGAGGTTCGTTAGGCCCAATAGATCTATCTTTAGGATTCACGTCAATTAGTAGATCAGTTTACTAATTCTTAGGTTACCAAGCAAAAGGGGCATATTCGGCTTCCATCATTCACCCATATAATGTAGTTTCAATTACTTGTGTCTATTTCGTAAAACATTTATAAAAATTGCGCATGTATTCACAGCCCAAAAATATAAAGGGTAAAAAGGCAAATGAAACTCACTATACTGTATTTTGTAGTAAAAATATATATGATGACATTGAACAAGTGTAGGATTGGCCTCGGATTCACGAACCTATTATTCAATCATGTATATTAATACATGTAATGGTAATCGACCAAATATATATATATTATTAGTGATTTTATTTTTATTTTATATCATGTGTTTTATTAATAACTTAATTAGATATATTTATCTTTATATAGATAATTAACATTTATTACAAAAGTATAATACGATTAGGTTTTATGTCATAAATATATTTTTATATAGAAAATCTTCATTTGATATATTAATAGTAATAATAATAATAATAAAAATAATACTAATTATGATAAAAATTATGATAATTCTAATAATAATAATAATAATGAAAATTTTAATATTAATGATAAATATAGTACTAATAATAAAAATTGTTTGTAATGATAATACTAATAACATTTAATGATAATACTAATAATTATGATATAATTTTGTTAATAATAATAAATAATCTAACAATACTAACAATAATAATAATAATAATAATAATAATAATAATAATAATAATAATAATAATAATAATAATAATAATAATAAGAAGAAGAAAGAGTAATAAGTAAACTACCTCAATTTAGTAGCCCATAAAAGAAAGATGTCCAAGTCCGGGTTTGAACCCGCGACGTCCCGCTAACCCGATAACATCCTTAACCATTATCCTTCTTCTTCTTTTAAAAAAAAAAAAAAAATACCCGAGCCCAGGCTCGAACCTAGGACCTCTCGTTCACTAACAGATTACTAGACCATGGCTCCGCTTGTTACCTTTCTGTTATAACCAACTCCTACAATTCATTTATCCTAAATTTCTTATTTTCTTCTTTCTAAACCCACTAACTAATCTTCTAAGTTTGGTTCATCAATATCATCATAGTATATCATCACAGTCCATTGTATCTCCTATATTATAATAACACCATCCTATTCTAATCATCAACATAGTTTGATATCATCATCAAACCCATTTCATGATTCTCATTATCCCGACTTTTATCTTTATCATCTTCTTATTCGCATCACCCTAATTATCATTTTTATCTAATCTTCATCATCATAATATCATCTTTATCATGAATGTTTATCGTCTTCTATGATCACAATCATCTTCAATATCCTCTATCATTATCAAAATCATAATTATATTGTATCATTTTATTATCTATTCATCTCCAATAACCTCATACTATCGAGCATCATTTTTCTATATCATCATCGAAGCAACATGGCAGCCATATTCCTATAACCCAACTCAATAAACCCAAAAGAGGAAACACAAATGGCCCGTTATGATTAAGTGATCATAAAGCCCATCTAGTGATATAATAAGCCCAAGAAAATACACATGGCTGTTGGTTTTTGAACGATCAAGAAACAGAAAAAAAATAAAATACTTAAATCCATCTGTATCACCATCATTATCTCGTTATCTCTATCCTCATACCACCTCGTCACCATCATTTACGGGTCCATCAACCTCAAAAAAATAATAATAATAACTAAACGTTATCCTTGTGGTCAGTATGAAACTATTGCTTGTCCCACATGTATCACTTTTGTCTCAAAGATTGATAATGCGTTATATATATAAATCTATAATACATTCAAAGTTGACAAAACTTTAAACTGAATATAATGACCCTTTTTGTCACTTTAAATTGCTCGACCCACCTGCATACAGTGGGTAATATTCTTCTTCTTTATCTATCATCATTGGGTATTCATCATTATCATAAACAGACACGCAACAGTAAAAGGGTTGCTTGGTTTGGTTTGGCTCGAACAGAAGGAAGAGAGAAGAAAAAATATATAGCAGCGGGTAGTATGCAGTGTTCAATAACATTAAACCGAACAAAAATAATGAAAACAGAAGGGATGCAAGTAGTGGTGAACAAGTAAACTAGTTGGGATCGGACCGATCGGTTAAGGTGATGATGTTTGAAATAACAAAGATAGAGATAAGATGGTTCGGTGTTATTGTTTCAATGATTAAACTAGAAAGCAGAAAGTAGCAATGGTTCGGTTTTGGATTGTAAACCGAACACGAAATCCAAACAGTAGCAGCAACTAATCATAATAGATTAGAATGGTGGTTTGGTGGTTTCGGTTAGTAATAGTAACCTGTAACAATATTAGAGTAACAAGACCAACGATCAGCAATAATGTTTTTGATGGTGTGGTCTTCGATGGTGTTGAATGGTTGTGATGGTGTGTGTGGTGAGTTTGAAGATGGGAGAGTGGTCGAATGATACAGAAAAAGAAGAGGAAAACAACGGTTTTTAGTAGTCATAAGTGGGGTTTAAATGGGTTGTTGAAGGTGGCGGTTTATTGTGGGAAAACAGCAGCTATTTAGAGCGATGTTATTGGTGATGATTGATGGTGGAGTTAGGGTGGTGACCGGTGGAGTTAGCTGTGGTGGAAGATGGTGGTTCACCATGAAGAAACAAGAGGAGATATATATATGTCTATATATCTAGTACGTATGTTGATGTATATATATTGAATAACACAATGATCAAAACAAACTGTCTCCTAATAATTCAATCACGGGTTTGGTTAGGTAAAAATCTGCCGACACTATATCACGAACTGGAATTCGTGATCCATTGCTAAACAGTTATCATATAAAAGTGTTCCTAAAAATCCCAAATTTTTATATTAAGTATATTTAATTATTTCACTCATTAACTGTTTGAAACCTGATCAAAAAGGTTCGATAATTATTTATTTTCTGTTCCGATTTATATGTACGGAGTACTAGTATTTAATCTTAAAAAGGTAAAAATATTTTCATGAAGCCTAAAATCTTCATAATCGATTTACAGTTCAACTTTCATTTTAAATCTTCATACATATGTACTATATCATTATGAACACTAAAGAAATGTCAACCGAGTGTTACAGACGTTTACAGAATAGGTCCAAAATCATATTTATTCAATATACTCTTTATATATGTAAGAACAGTTTTAAATAATAAATTTTTACTAAGTAAATACATTATTAATTATATATTTTAAAGAATTAAATTTAATATAACAATATATATATACACAAGTAATATATACCTACACATATTTATATATATACATATTTACAAACACTAGTTCGTGAATCATCGGAATTTGTCAAAGGGTAAATGAATACATGAACATAGTTCAAAGTTTTTTTTTTAGACTTAAATATTACAGACTTTGCTTATCTTGTCGAAATCATTTAAAGATTAAGTTTAAATTTGGTCAAAAATTTTCGGGTCGTCACAACAGTAAATCTGGTAAAACTGATTAGTATCATCCAAAACAAAAGTACCTACAATAATCTTGTACAAAATATGTGATATATGTTTTAAAGAACTTGATAAATTCTTCCCACACTTAGCTTTTATTTATTCTTTTCTTTGCCTTTTTATTCTCATTTATTCCATTTTAAATGAGTTCAAGCGTTTTGGGTTGTTTCTCCATTTATGTTCACTCTGAGGTAACAATAATTTCGGCATTAACACCTAGTTTTATCATTTATAAATATGTATAAACATGATTTTGAGTTCATTTAGTTGAAATTTTTTAAAAATTTCACAAAATTTGGCAATTAAACTAAGTGTAAACCCGAGAGAATTTATAACCCTTCCTCACACTTGAGATCATGCAATGACCTCATTTGCATGAAATCAGACTATAATTATAAATTCATGAGGGTGATTAGCGTAGAAAAGTGATTAAAAATACCGAGTTTGCAAACATATTATTTTATATCACAATTGAAATTTTGCGTCTTGTCGTCAAAATTAGTAGCTTTTGCTGAACTTTAATGCCAGTCTTTGAAAGTGCGATGTTTTACCCTGTTTTGTACACAAGATAAACTACAAACATACATATTATTATTATTATTAATTTTTTATAAAACCTTTATTTATTAAACAATTTAAATGAATAATTTTTTTAAATTTTGTTTCCTTTTACTTTAGGTAGTTTCGGTATGTTTACCTAGTCCGTCCCTCGACAAAATTTAAAATTTGTCGTTTTTAAAGCGATTGTTTTAAAAGCAAAGATTTTTGGGTTTTTTTAATTTTTTTTGGTATACTTTAGATCAATAAAATTAAAAAGAATGATAACAAAATTTTTCGCCCCGCCCTCGGGTAAAGCAATTTCGGTTCCATGACCTAGTCTTCAACTTATGATGAATTTTAGAAATCATTTTTTAAACTTAATGAAATAAAGTAATTTTTGTTTTTTAAAATCACACAAAAATTAAATTTAAAAATGCAAATTAATTTCATACAAAACCTATAAAACAAAAATTCAGAATGGAGGGAGAAAACTAGTTCTTTAGTGTCTGCTAGTGGAAAAGACCAATCAGATTCCATTCTCGGAACTACACGAGAACAGAATAACTAACTCTAGACAGCGTTTTCTTTTTAGAACATTTGAATCTCTCCACACTTAGGTAGCTTTGGTGTCGAAATTGTGATTAACTTCATCGTCAATTTCTTTTGGACCATAATCAACTTGCATATCTGTGACTTTTGCTTTAAGCCATTGGTCGAATTCCTGTGTAATATCCACAAATTCAACTAGTTTCGCCTTTTATTTAGGCGATAGATTGGATACTAACCGGTTACATAACTTAAAGTTCCCCTTGGTTCTAGCATCGCGAATCCGTTTAATAAGTTTCTTCATTGAACTATTAATAACGAGGTCATTTAATTTCGTATCAACAACGGGGTTCTTTGTTATCAAGTCATCATTAGGTGTTACTTAATTTTCCCCACACTTAGGCGTTTTATTATTGTTAAGCACATGATAATGCTAAAAACGAACATATATTTCATAGCATTATCCCTCAAGAAAGACAAGCTTTTAGTTGCAATTGTTCTATTTACAAGTGATATTCGTTTAAATAATAAAAGGTGAAGACAAAAGACAGATTCGACGAATTGAAGACGCAAACGACCAAAAAGCTCAAAAGTACAAAGTACAATCAAAATGGTTCAAATTATTGATGAGAAACGTCTCAAAATTACAAGAGTACAAGACGCGAAACGCAATATACAAGATATTAAATTGTATGCAAGGACGTTCGAAAATCCGAAACCGAGACATGAACCAACTATCAACGCACGACGCAACGGAGCTAAAATTACAAGTCAACGGAGTACAAGAATATAATATAATATATATAATTATATATAATTATATATATTATATTATATAATAAATAAATAAGCAGCCCACGTTTTTAAAGACTTTTGAGCTCTCTCAGCTGGCCATGCGATCGCATGGCCTGGAAGAACAAAAACCATGCGATCGCATGGCCCTAAAATCCAAGCGACACCCTATAAATTTCGCAGTTTTGGTTGATCTTTGACCATATATCCATCTCTCTATCTATAAACGTGTATATATATATATATATATATATATATATATATATATATATATATATATATTTTAATTTTAATTTTAATTTTAAATTCTAATAATAAGGGTATGTTAGCGAATGTTGTAAGGGTGTAAGTCGAAATTCTGTCCGTGTAACGCTACGCTATTTTTAATCACTGTAAGTTATGGTTAATGTTATTTTTAAATTAATATCTCGTAGCTAAGTTATTATTATGCTTATTTAAAACGAAGTAATCATGATGTTGGGCTAAAATATTTAAATTTGGGTAATTAGGCTTTGGACCATAATTGGGGTTTGGACAAAAGAACGACACTTGTGGAAATTAGACTATGGGCTATTAATGGGCTTTATATTAACTAAACGATACCTCGTTAATTTAATATATAGACTTATAATTTGACGTATTTATATATAACCGCATACGCATGACTGGGTACGGTGGGCGGGATATCTATAAATACCAATAATTGTTCATTTTACCGGATACAGAACTGGATTAATAGTTAATAGACTTATTGAAACAGGGGTGGATTACATTCAAGGGTAATTGGTGTAATTGTTAACAAAGTAGTAAAACCTTGGACTACACGCAGTCGATAACCTGGTGTATTCATTAAACAAAGTATTAAGACCTTGTTACAATTCGAATCCCCAATTAGTTGGAATATTTGACTTTGGGAATAAGAATAATTTGACGAAGACTTTCGCACTTTATATTTATGACTGATGAACTATTATGGACAAATCTGTATGGACATATCGAATAATCCAGGACAAAGGACAATTAACCCATGGGAATAAACTAAAAACAACACGTCAAACATCATGATTACGGAAGTTTAAATAAGCATAATTCCTTTATTTCATATTTAATTTCCTTTATTTTATATTTAATTGCACTTTTAAATATCGCACTTTTATTTATTATCATTATATTTAATTGCACTTTTAATTATCGTACTCTTTAGTTATCGCAATTTTATTTTATCGCAATTTTTATCGCAATTTCATTATCGTTATTTACTTTACGCTTTAAATTAAGTTGTATTTATTTTTAGTATTTTACATTAGGTTTTAACTGCGACTTAAGTTTTAAAATCGACAATCCGGTCATTAAACGGTAAAAACCCTCTTTTATAATAATAATACTACTCATATATATTTTTGTATTTTTACAAATATAGTTTTTAAAATTATAGCGTTAAGCTTGTTTAAGAGTTCCCTGTGGACGAACCGGACTTACTAAAAACTACACTACTGTACGATTAGGTACATTGCTTATAAGTGTTGTAGCAAGGTTTAGGTATATCCATTCTATAAATAAATAAAGATCCTGTATAAAATTGTATTGTATTTAATAGTATTTCGTTGTAAAAATAATACTATTTCCTAGTACCTCTCGCAAACATCAAGTATTTTTGGCGCCGCTGCTGGGGAAAGTGCGTTATTTTGATATTTCTTTTTAGGAATTTTAACTATATATCTATTTTTATTTTTATTTTTTTGTTTTTCTAAAATAGTATAAATTTTTATTTGTGTAAATAAAATAAATAGTTTTTTTAATTGACTTTAGATTTTATTTATAACTTCATAATTTATATTTTGTAGATTTATTTTAATTTTTTTTAACTTAGAAATTAAAATAGGATGTAGAAATAAAACTGGAACAAAGACCCAATATGTGTGTGTGTGTGTGTTTTTGTGTGGGTTAAAAGTGCTTGCAAGTGTTATTTAATTTTGTTGTTTGGTCAGTGGTAGTCTATGATCCACATAATTGATCTTATTTATTTGTATCTTATTTATTTGTAGCTTGGTCAGTGGTCTCTCATGGCCTTATTTTCTTGTAGCAGGCTTTTGTATGTGGGATAGATCAATGTAACTCCAGCTGGGCCCGTGTTGTACTTTCTCAATTTTTCATTTTTTTTAGTGAAAGATTGTTTTTAATATTATTCAAGTTTTTTTGGAAGAAAAAAAAACCCACTGACATATTATATACATATTCAATTCAAGTTTTGAAAAGTTGAAAAAGGGAATTAGAAGAAGTGTTTCTTTTACTCCGAAAAAAAAAGATAGTTTGTTCTATAATAAAGTAGTACGGGTGTAAGAGTGTAGTAGGGAGGCTACTGTGAGAGACTGGGTCAGTACATATATTACTCCATAATTCTCACGAGTCAAAAAGAAAAAAATAATAATAGAAAAGTCAAGACACATAATTCACACAAATGAAGTGTGTCAATTAGCCACTTTTGAATTTGATGTGTGCAGCGGGGTGTACGAAATAGTATTAATTTTTACTACAAAATGCGACGAAATATTACACAAGTTTTATTTATTTATTTATCGAGTGGATATACCTAAACCTTGCTACAACACTTATAGGCAGTGTACCTAATCGTAGAGTAGTGTAGTTTTTAGTAAGTCCGATTCGTTCCACAGGGAGCTGGTGAAGTTAACGCTATATTATTAAGTTTATTTGTAAAAATATATATATAAATAAGTAGTAGTATTATTATAAAATGGGGGTTTTACCGTTTAATGACCGGTTTGTCGATTTTAAGCGTAAAAATAAATGACAAAAATTAAAGTGCGTAAAATAAATTGCGATAAATAAAATGACAGAAAATAAAATGACAGAAAATAAAAGTGCGATGAAAAATACAATAAAACAATTATGCTTATTTAAACTTCCGTAATCATGATGTTTAACGTTTTGATTTTAATTAATTGTTACTCGGGTTAATTGTCCTTTGTCATGGTTTATTTGATATCTATCTGGTTTTTATCCATAATAGTCCATCGGTCATAAATATAAAGTGCGAGTGTCCTCGTCAAATTACCCTTATACCCGAAGTCAAATATTCCAACTAATTAAGGATTTAAACTGTGACGCAGTTATCACTTCTGTCAACAATTACACCAGTTATCACTGTATGTAATCTACCCCTGTTTTGATTAGATATGAATATTAATTTACCCACTTGATCAGTTTGAATAATCAATTACCCAACCCGAATAATTAATTAAATGATTATAATGGATTCCATATGAACGTCACTAAATAGGACAACCATAATCATTATTAATTATTAGGATAATTAATTTGAAGATAGGTTCGACAGACTCCAATGAGTTGTCACTCAATTAGACAATACCCCCCATCTATTAATAGTCAATAGTCCAATTTCCACAAGTGTCGGTCTTTTGCCCAAACCTTAATTATGGTACAAAATCCAATAACCCCGTCTTAATATTTAGTCAAACATCACGATTACTTCGGCTTAAATAAGCATAATAATAACTTAGTTACGAGACATTAATTTAAAAAGGAAGAACATAACTTACAATGATTATTTATAGCGTAGCGTTACACGGACAGAGTTCCGACTTAAAACCCGTTAAACATTTGTTACACTACCCCAAAATTATTATTAAACTTAAAATTAAAATTAATATTATAAATATAAATATATATGTTACAAAGAAAGAGAATTGAAAAGGTGTATCTAAATCATCGATTTAGATGGCCTTTTATAGGCAAATGATAAATTGAAATTTTCACTTATGACCCCTGAACTATGCTCAATTAACAACTTTTTAATATTTAATATTATTCTTATTATGAATTATTTAAATATTATATTATATTCTTGTGCATAGTTGACTTGTACTTTCAGATCCGTTGCGTTGAGCGTTGAAAGTTGGTTCATGTGTCGGTTCCGGATTTTCGAACGTCCTTTCGCACAATTTTATATCGTGTACTTTACGTTTTGTAACTTGTACTCTTGTCGTTTTTAGACGTTCCTCATCAATAATTTGAACCTTTTTTATTGTATCTTGTACTTTTTAGCTTTTTGGACCTTTGCGTCTTCAATTCGTCGTTTTCGCCTTTTGTCTTCGCACTTATTAAATATAAACGAATATTACTTGAAAATGGAACAATTGCAACTAAAATCTTGTCTTTCTTGGGGAATAATGCTATGAAATATATGTTCCTTTTTAGCCTTATCAATATCCCCACACTTGAGCGTTGCTTGTCCTCAAGCAATACAGTCTTGAAATAAAAACATACTAGAATCACTTCTTTATTCTTCACACTTTATACATCAGTGATTTTGATACGGTGTTATAAACAATGATAGTAACGATAGAACCATGGTTAAAGGTGGGTATGTCATCCACAGTTGCCTTGGGTTTAGGTCAACGACACTTGCAATCAAATAGCCAATTTACTTTCGGTTTCCAAAGCAAAGTGCACATTTGAAAGGCGGTTTACAGTCCCACATGACTATAAAAATGTAGATCCTTTAGGAAATTGGATCTTTATGAAAACATTTGATCTTTTAAAAATTCAAGCTAGATTTTACCCTAGACAAGTTTTCTGATTTGACCCACCATCGGTGTTGCAAAATATATTTGTGGATCAATATTTTGGCTAAAAACATTTAGGTTCGTGTAATCCACTGCTATCCCGGTATCGGAAAGCACACATCCAATTTACTTGTTCCGTATATTACCTTTCGGTAAACTACCGTCCGGTTGTAAAGGAAAGCGATGAACAAGAAACTGTTAGGGCAATGTCCCGTGACATGCAGATGATTATGGTCTTATTAACGTGTCGGATGCTAGAACTATCCTTGGTAGGAGCAATAGTAAAGATCATCCTATAATTTTTTCGGTCTGGCACAAGGTCCTGTCTCCGACCATGCTATGCAACCACCGTTCTTACGGTTGACACCCGATTTGGTTCAGGTGACCTAATGAATTCCAGGTGAATTCCTAGGATTTTACGTTCAATGGTAATGAACGCATTGAAAATGGGTTTTCAGAAAACAAATCGGTTTGTAATTTTGATCAAAATATTTTCTCGTTCAAGCTCGAGTTTAGATATCATTGAATTCCATGAGTTTGAATTCTCAATCTTTAAGGTCAATATCAAGGATTGAGTAATATCAGGCTTAAATGCTGATTTTTAATCTTTAAGGAGATTATCCTTTCTGGGGATCTGATTCATTAGTCTTATCAAGCTAATTTTCACGGTGCCTCCCCATTGTACGAGATAAATCCTTCTCATGGTTAGGATAAATCTGACCACCTGGCGACCCTGTTTGATGCTGAGGTCCGTGGATTTCCAGCCGATTTTAGTGATGACTTTTCTAGATTTTTCGTCAACCTACAGCTGGTCTGGACGACAACTTCATGACCTAAATCAAGAAGCGCGTGTCTTTTTCGGAAGACTTTACTTCCTTCAAATGATGGAATTGATTCATTGTGTAGATCCATCTTTCATTCAAAAGTATTACAATAAATCGGGTAAAACTGATTAGTTTCGTTCAAAATAAAAGTACCTGCAATAACTTTACAGAAACATGTGATAGATAGTTTTTAATTGAATAACTTGGTATATTCTCCCCACACTTAGTTTCTTTCTTTATTTTTTTCTTTGCCTTTTTATTTTCTATGTATTCAAGCGTTTTGGGTTGTTTCTCAATTTATGTCCTCGAGGTAACAATAATTTCGGCATTAACACCTAGTTTCATTGTTCATAAATATGTATAAACATGATTTTGAGTTCATTTAGTTGAAAATTTTTCAAATTTTCCCAAAATTTAGCAAATAAACCAAGTGTAAACCCGAGAGAATTTATAACCCTTCCCCACACTTGAGATCATGCAATGCCCTCATTTGCATGAAATCAGACTATAATTATAAATTCATGAGGGTGATTAGCGTAGAAAAGTGATTAAAAATACCGAGTTTGTAATTACAAAGCTCGTCGAATGATAGATGGCGCCTCATCGTTCATTCCTTCATTTGTTATATCATATTTGTTGTTTTGCGTCTTGTCGTCAAAATTAGTACCTTTTGCTGAACTTTAATGACAGTCTTTGAAAGTGCGTTGTTTTACCCTGTTTTGTACATAAGATAAAATACAAACATATATATATATATTTTTGAAGTTTTGTTTATAACCCCACTTTTCAAAAATTTATAAAGTATAATATTTTTGGCATACTTTAAATCAATAAAATTAAAAATAATGATAACAAAATTTGTCGCCCCGCCCTCGGGTAAAGTAATTTCGGCTTAATGACCTAGTCTTCAACTCACGACGAATTTTAGAAATCATTTTTTCAACTTAATGAATTAAAGTAAATTTTGTTTTTAAAATCACACAAAAACTTAAATTTGAAAAGCATATTAATTTCATATAAAACCTACAAAACAAAAAAAAAATTCAGAATGGAGGGAGAAAACTAGTTCTTTAGTGTCTGCTAGCGGAAAAGACCAAGCGGATTCCATTCTCGGAACTACACGAGAACAGAACAAATAACTTTAGACAGCATTATCTTTTTAGAACATTCTAATCTCCCCACACTTAGGTAGCTGTGGTGTTGAAATTGTGATTAACTTCATTGTCAATTTCTCTTGGTCCATAATCAACTTGCCTATCTGTGACTTTTTCTTTAAGCCAGTGCCCGGCTTCTTCCGTAATATCCCATAATTCAACTAGCTTCGCCTTTTCTTTAGGCGACAGATTGGATACTAACTGGTTACATAACTTAAAGTTCCCCTTACTTCTAGCATCAATAGCCCGTTTAAAAAGTTTCTTCATTGAACTGTTAATAACGGGGTCATCTAATTTCGTATCAACAACGGGGTCCTTTGTTATTGGGTTATCATTAGGTGTTACTTCATTTTTCCCACACTTAGGCGTTTCATTATTGCTAAGCACTGCCGTTGGAGTTGGTAAAACAACATGGTTATTACCAATCGTTTTTATTGGTTCAACGGTTTTGGTTGGTGGAGGTTTAGATTTTCGAATCATAAAGGTGATCGATTTGTCACCACTTTTAAGTGTCATTCTTCCATTTCCTACATCAAATAACGCCCCAGTGGACGCAAAGAATGGTCGACCTAAAATTAGAGGAATGTTTGGGTCCTCTTCTATGTCAATGACAATGAATTCGACTAGAAAGGTTAAATTACCTACTTGAATGGGTAGGTTGTCAGCAATTCCAACTGGGTGCTTAATGGTTTGATCAAAGAGTCGAACACTCATATCCGTTGGACTTAACTTACCTACACCTAATCTTTTATATAAGGAAATAGGCATAACACTTACACTTGCACCTAAATCTGCTAGTGCATCATACATGACACAATCACTAAGTAGACAAGGAACAATAAATTCACCCGGATCACCTACCCTAGGTGGAGGTTTTGGTGGAACTGTATTCACCGGGTTTACTTCTACGGCTTTTGTTTCTTGTACTTTCTTATTCTTTTTCTTCTTCTTCTTTCCAGAAGTATCACAATCTTTATTACTTATTACTTGCTCATACTCAACTCCTTTTCTTGGAAACGGAATGGGTGGTTTGTATGGTGCCACCACTGGCTTTACATACTCTGGTGGTGGTGGTGTAACTTCTTCATTTTTATTCTCATCTAAAACCTTCCCATCTTCCGGAGCTGGTTTTTCAGAATTTGTTGAAACCATGTTAACATTCTCATTCCGAGGATTTGCTTCAGTATTACTCGGTAGCTTTCCTTGTTCCCTCTCACTCATTAAGCTAGCAAGAGTACCTACGTGTTTTTCTAGATTCAAAATGGAAGTTTGTTGAGTTCTTAATGACTGATCAAACCTCTCATTTGTTTGGGTTTGAGTTTCAATAAATTGTGTTTGAGATTCAACTAGCTTAAATACCACGTCTTCCATATTTGACTTTTTCTCTTCGGTTTGTTGTGGTGGTTTATACAAGCCAGGTCTTTGTTGATTGAAAGTGTTGTTTTGAGTTGGTTGGTTATTCGGACCTTGTTGGTTATACCAGTTATTTTCGGGTCCTTTTGGATTGTAAAGAATGTTTTGATTTCGATTGAAGTTTAGCTTTGGCGGTTGATAATTATTTTGATAATTATTTCCCGGCCTTTGGTTCATATAGAAAACATTCTCTCGTTGTTCCATGGTTGGTTCAATGTGACAATCTTTCAATAAGTGTGGTCCACCGCATAGCTCACAACTGATTCGTATTGCGTGAATATCTTTATTCATCTTTTCCATTCGTCTTTCGAAAGCATCTATTTTTGCGGAAACGGAATCAAAGTCATGGCTAGAATCGGCTCTAGCCGCTTTAGATGATCGAAAGATATCTTTTTCTTGGTGCCACTCATGAGAGTGGGAGGCTGTATTATCAATAATTTTGTAAGCTTCAGTTGCGGTTTTCTTCATGATGGAACCACCGGCTGTTATGTCGATGTCTTTTCGTGTAGCAACGTTGACACCTTGGTAGAATATTTGTACTATTTGGTAAGTGTCTAAACCGTGTTGAGGACATCCTCTCAACATCCTTCCGAATCTTGTCCACGCCTCATATAATGTTTCATTTGGCTTTTGCGCGAACGTAACAATTTCTCCTTGAAGTCTCACGACTTTGGATGCCGGAAAGAATCTTTTAAGAAATTTCTCAACTAAAACATCCCATGTGTCAATCGCCCCTTCAGGAAACGATTCTAACCAATCTTTGGCTTCTCCCTTTAAAGTCCAGGGAAACAACATGAGATAGATCTGTTCATCCTCAACTTCTCGGATTTTGAATAGTGTACAGATCCTATTAAACGTACGAAGATGTTCGTTTGGATCTTCCTTCGGCGCACCACTATATTGGCACTGATTAGTTACCATGTGTAGGATTTGTCCTTTGATTTCATAATCTGGCGCATTAATGTCTGGCTTAATAATGGCGTGACCTTGGCCCGTGCGTGTGGCTCTCATTCGGTCTTCCATACTTAGAGGTTCTAGATTTTCCATGATTGGAAGTGTTGTATCCGAATCACTAGAGGTTTCTAATTTAATGGTTTCTTCCTCAACAATCTCTGTTTGAATGATTGGTGGTTCTGGAGGAATAATTAGTGGATCAGGGTCTCGGAATTGTCCCTGAGTATTCTCCGGATTCTCAATTGTGAGGTTTGTTTCAAAAACTGGGTTATCGGAAATTTGAACTGAAGTACTTGGTCGACTGGATGACGATTCTAAAGAAAAATCAACGGCGGTTATATTTGCTAAATGTCTTGATCTAGTTATAGGTGGTGAACGTACAAAAGGTGGTGAACGTCTTGCTCGGTGCATTCACTGAATATCCTATTAGTTTTTAAAAGGAAAGAAAAATTATAATAAGTTATCCAATCAATAGACTTTTCTGATTTTGCCCACGTTTCGAATAGCCAAAAGATGCAGCAGAGGGGCAGGATTCGTTTGGTCTCAATATAATTGAGTACTGTTTGGCTCCAATAACCCGGTCCATGTACAAATCCAACTATTACTACGAACCAGAAAATTTTGATGTCTATCAATTTAACCACTTAAAATAAATTTTCATAATTTTAAGAAATTTAGAGAAGAAGTAGAAAAAATTCTAAGTCCTAAAAACTAGAATGGCGAGAAATAAGAGAGAAAAAGATTGCGCGTCGAAAAATGTCGAAAAATAAAAGGTCGAAAAATAGGCGTCGAAAAATAAAAATAAGAAAGTAGCGCGAAAAACGGCGTCGCAAAATTCTAAAGCACCTAAATCTTAGTCTAAGGAATAAGCACTTAAGGGATTTTACGGCAAACCTAAAAATTCTAGAAATAAAAATAACTATGCAAAACTAAACTTAATACTAAAAATTGTAACTATAGTCTAAAAATCTAAAGGTAATAAAACTTAAAAAAAAAATTATTATTTATAATTTTTTTAAAAAAAAAATTTTTTTTTTAATTTTTTTTTTTTTTAAAAAAACGAATTTTTTTTTACAAATTTTTTTTTTAAACGAATTTTTTTTCTTAAAAAAAAAAGGTTTTTTTTTACAACTTTTTTTTTTTTTTAAAAACGATTTTTTTTTACAAATTAATAATTTTTTTATAATTATTATTTTTTTTCAAAACTTTTTTTTTAATTCATTTACTATTCATGAATAGTAAATGAAAAGAAATTAATTAATTTACTATTCACATGAAAGCGACATGATAGAAATTATTAATTACAAGTTACATAATATACCCCTGAAGTATTTAATAAATACGACTTTTTAAAACTTTACGTATCAAATTTTGATTCTAAAATATTATTATATTATTATATTCTATTTCAATATTATTATATTATTATATTCTATTTCAATATTATTATATTATTATATTTTATTTCAATATTATTATAATTAAAAATATAGCGTTTTAGCGCTCCCCGGCAGCGGCGCCAAAAACTTGATGTGTGCAGCGGGGTGTACGAAATAGTATTAATTTTTACTACAAAATGCGACGAAATATTACACAAGTTTTATTTATTTATTTATCGAGTGGATATACCTAAACCTTGCTACAACACTTATAGGCAGTGTACCTAATCGTAGAGTAGTGTAGTTTTTAGTAAGTCCGATTCGTTCCACAGGGAGCTGGTGAAGTTAACGCTATATTATTAAGTTTATTTGTAAAAATATATATATAAATAAGTAGTAGTATTATTATAAAATGGGGGTTTTACCGTTTAATGACCGGTTTGTCGATTTTAAGCGTAAAAATAAATGACAAAAATTAAAGTGCGTAAAATAAATTGCGATAAATAAAATGACAGAAAATAAAATGACAGAAAATAAAAGTGCGATGAAAAATACAATAAAACAATTATGCTTATTTAAACTTCCGTAATCATGATGTTTAACGTTTTGATTTTAATTAATTGTTACTCGGGTTAATTGTCCTTTGTCATGGTTTATTTGATATCTATCTGGTTTTTATCCATAATAGTCCATCGGTCATAAATATAAAGTGCGAGTGTCCTCGTCAAATTACCCTTATACCCGAAGTCAAATATTCCAACTAATTAAGGATTTAAACTGTGACGCAGTTATCACTTCTGTCAACAATTACACCAGTTATCACTGTATGTAATCTACCCCTGTTTTGATTAGATATGAATATTAATTTACCCACTTGATCAGTTTGAATAATCAATTACCCAACCCGAATAATTAATTAAATGATTATAATAGATTCCATATGAACGTCACTAAATAGGACAACCATAATCATTATTAATTATTAGGATAATTAATTTGAAGATAGGTTCGACAGACTCCAATGAGTTGTCACTCAATTAGACAATACCCCCCATCTATTAATAGTCAATAGTCCAATTTCCACAAGTGTCGGTCTTTTGCCCAAACCTTAATTATGGTACAAAATCCAATAACCCCGTCTTAATATTTAGTCAAACATCACGATTACTTCGGCTTAAATAAGCATAATAATAACTTAGTTACGAGACATTAATTTAAAAAGGAAGAACATAACTTACAATGATTATTTATAGCGTAGCGTTACACGGACAGAGTTCCGACTTAAAACCCGTTAAACATTTGTTACACTACCCCAAAATTATTATTAAACTTAAAATTAAAATTAATATTATAAATATAAATATATATGTTACAAAGAAAGATAATTGAAAAGGTGTATCTAAATCATCGATTTAGATGGCCTTTTATAGGCAAATGATAAATTGAAATTTTCACTTATGACCCCTGAACTATGCTCAATTAACAACTTTTTAATATTTAATATTATTCTTATTATGAATTATTTAAATATTATATTATATTCTTGTGCATAGTTGACTTGTACTTTCAGATCCGTTGCGTTGAGCGTTGAAAGTTGGTTCATGTGTCGGTTCCGGATTTTCGAACGTCCTTTCGCACAATTTTATATCGTGTACTTTGCGTTTTGTAACTTGTACTCTTGTCGTTTTTAGACGTTCCTCATCAATAATTTGAACCTTTTTTATTGTATCTTGTACTTTTTAGCTTTTTGGACCTTTGCGTCTTCAATTCGTCGTTTTCGCCTTTTGTCTTCGCACTTATTAAATATAAACGAATATTACTTGAAAATGGAACAATTGCAACTAAAATCTTGTCTTTCTTGGGGAATAATGCTATGAAATATATGTTCCTTTTTAGCCTTATCAGAATTCAATCAAGAGATTCCTCTTGTCTCTTTTTGTGTAATGTGTCGATATTTGGATATATGTGAAAAACAATCTTCAATTCTCAAAATGTGACTTTGGGAGTATGTATGTGTAAGAGATATACTTTAACAAAAAGCCTCTCGTTAGATTTTTTTTTATTTAAGTTAATTAGGGTTATTAATATTATTTAGTTTAATTAAGGCTTGATTAGTTTAACTTTAATTAATTAGGATTTTTAGTAATTAATTTAGTATAAACTTAAAATCTTAAAAATACAAAAATATTTTTGACTTTAAGATTGTAGCTAAAATTTGGCCATAACAATAAAATGAAATTTTTTGAAAACAAGGCCTTGGAAACTCTTTTTGAAATCCAAAATCAATTAAATCAATACTCTCAAATGAGTGTTGATGAAAATACGTTCGGTCAAACTTGGATCACGAATGATGAAACAACAACTGGTTGTGAAATCTGTGGAGATTATCATCTAACATGGGAATGTAATTATTATGTTCCTATGGAAAATTATGCACCCACGGAACCCACATGGAATAATTATGAGGAGTGCAATTCGGCTTGGGATTATTCTCAAGAAGATCTCCAAATTCAACAACCAGATGAGGAAGAAAATTATGTGTCTGAAAATTTCTTAGATTGGATGAAAATCCAAATTGAAGAACTTAAAGCTCAAAATGAACGAATGAGAGAGTTTATGAACCAGCAATCTGAAACTCTATCAGTCAATACACATGTTGATCTGATGAGTCATGCGCACGAAAATGACATATCATCGGACTTTGATGAATTTGAGAGCTCCGAATTCACCAATTACCCCAATGATACTCCTTATTCAGTTTTACCAATTTCACGACACATCGACACAATAGCCTCAACGAATAACATCATCGATCCATCTATGGATGAAAAAGAAGAACGGGTGACAAATTGGTACTCTCTGGAGGAGGACGACCTTGAAAATTTTACTCCCGAGATCAAAATAGTGGCACCGATAAGGTCCGTTAAAGAAGAAGAATTTGCTTCGATCCCACAATCTACCATTCTAAAACATTCCACTAACCTTCCACAACCTTCACTAGATAATGACACCTTAGATTCTACCCTAACGGGTGAAAAAGGTGACTACTTTGAGCCGGAGGAGGAATTGTTTAGAATTTTCCACCCTAAAGAAATATGTATGTCAGTGTATAACGATCCATTTGACCAAGAACCAGAAAAGAGACTAATCCATATACTAAAAGCTACACTTAAAAGAGAGTTAATTAGTGACACTCGGGTAGGTTTAAAATTTTATAATTTTAAACTCAATAATATATTATACACCACCCGAGATGTAAATAACTGGCTCACTATTCTAATTCGTGGTACTTATTCTACCGACTTCACATGTCGTCAACCAAGTGTGGGGAAGTCTAACCCCACTTAACGTTAAAATTAGGGGTTCGGGTTAGTGCATAGCTCGTTAATAAAAATGCATGATAAATTAGGGTAAATGACGTATTTTCAAAGATTAGCAAACAGTTCTGAAAAGTTACCGTTTTTGAAGAAAAACATGTGTGATAAAATAACAAAAGGAATGAACGATGAGGTGCACCATCTATCATTCGACGAGCTTTATAATTACAAACTAGGTATTTTTAATCACTTTTCTACACTAATCACCCTCATGAATTTATAATTATAGTCTGATTTCATGCAAATGAGGGCATTGCATGATCTCAAGTGTGGGGAATGGTTATAAATTCTCTCAGGTTTATGCTTGGTTTATTTTCTAAATTTTATGAAAATTTTAAAATTTTTCAACTAAATGAATTCAAAATCTTGTTTATATATATTTATGAACGATAAAACTAGGTGTTAATACCGAAATTATCGTTACCTCGGAAAGGACATAAATTGTGAAACAACTAAAACGCTTGAATTTATTTATTAGAAATAAAAAGACGCATGAAAAAAACCAAGTGTGGGGAGAATGTACCAAGTTATTCAATTAAAAACTGTCTATCACATGTTTCTGTAAAGTTATTGCATGTGCTTTTGTTTTAGACTAAATTAACAGTTTTACCCAGTTTATTGTAATACATTTGAAAGAAAAGATGGATCTACACGATGAATCAATTCCATCATTAAAATGAAGTGAAGTCTTCAGAAAAAGAAATGCGCTTCTTGATTTAAGTCAAGAAGTTGTCGTCCAGACCAGTTGTAGAGTCTACAAAAAATCTTGTAAAGTTTTCTCGAAAATCAGCTGGAAATCCACGGACCTCAGCATCAAACAGGGTCGCCTAGTGGTCGGACTTATCCTAACCATGAGAGGATCTGTCTCGTAAAATGGGGAGGGCGCCGTGAAAATTAGCTTGATAAGACTAATGAATCAGACCCCCAGAAAGGATAATCTCCTTAAAGATTAAAAATCAGCTTTTAAGCCTGATATTACTCAATCCTTGAGATTGACCTTAAAGATTGAGAATTACAAACTCATGGAATTCGATGATATCTAAACTCGAGCTTGAACGAGAAAATATTTTGATCAAAATTAAAACCGATTTGTTTTCTGAAAACCTATTTTCAATGCTTTCATTACCATTGAACGTAAAATCCTGAGAATTCGTCAGAATTCATTAGGTCACCTGAACCAAATTGGGTGTCAACCGTAAGAACGGTGGTTGCATAGCATGGTCAAAGACAGGACCTTGTGCCAGATCGAAAAATCATAGGGTGATCTTTACTATTGCTCCTACAAAGGATAGTAACTGCATCCGACACGTTTTAGACCATGAACACCTGGATGTCATTAGACATTGCCTTAACAGTTTCTTGTGCATCGCTTTCCTTTACAACCGGACGGTAGTTTGCCGAAAGGTAATATACGGAACATGTAAACTGGATGTGTGCTTTTCGATACAGGGATAACAGTGGATTACACGAACCTAAAAGTTTTTAGCCAAAATATTGATCCACAAATATATTTTGCAACACCGATGGTGGGTCAAATCGGAAAACTTATCTAGGGTAAAAGCTAGATTGAATTTTCAAAAGATCAAATGTTTTCATAAAGATCCAATTTCCTTAAAGGATCTAAATTTTCATAGTCATGTGGGACTGTAAACCACATCGTTACTATCATTGTTTATACCGCCGTATCAAAATCACTGATGTATAAAGTGTGAGAATAAAAAAGTGATTAGAGTGAAGTGTGATTTAATTTCAAGTTCTGTATTGCTTGAGGACAAGCAACGTTCAAGTGTGGGGATATTTGATAGTGCTCCAAATGAACATATATTTTGTAGCAATATCCTCCCAATATGTAAATTATTTAGTTGTAATTGTTCTATTTTAAGTTGTAATCGTTTATATTAAATAAGTGCGAAGACAAAAGGCGAAAACGAAGATTTGAAGATGCAAACGTCCAAAAAGCTCAAATGTACAAGATACAATCCAAGTGGTTCAATTTATTGATGAGAAACGTCTAAAAATGACAAGAGTACAAGTTGCGGAATGCAAAGTACAAGATATTTACGCGTACGAAAAGATGTTCGAAAATCCGAAACCGGGACATAAACAGAGCACCAACGCCCGACTCAACGGACCTAAAATTACAAGTCAACTATACACAAGAATATAATATAATATATATATAATTAATATAAATAATATATATATATATATATATATATATATATATATATATATATATATATATTATATATTATATATATTATGTCGACAAGAATTAAATAAAATATAATAATAAAAATTATAATATCAATTTTTTTGTGACAAAATAAAAACGTGCCAAATCACACTTTGAATGTATGTCGACATTATAAATTCATTTCACCTCAAAGATCAACAAGTGGATGTCAGTGTACAACCAATCTTTTTCCAAACTTTCAAATGGACATCAACTTTTTGTAATTTAAGATTTTCACTTGGCTATAAATACACGGAGAGTCACATAATGTAATACTACAAGATATACTCTGTAGTAGTGTAGTAATTAGTAGTAGTAATAATATTTACTTCATAGTAAAAAGTGTGTTATTATTTGGTATTGTACGGTGTTGTAATTGAAGATTTCTACCGCGTGAAGTTAATGAAAGTTATGAATTACTCTGTAAGTTTTGTTACTTCTTTTACTATGTTTAGTAGTTAATTTGTTGTTATGCTTATTTAGCCCAAGTAGTTATTATGTTTGACTAAAAATAGGAAATGGGTTAATATAAATTTGTACAACGGTTAATATTTAAATAAAGAACGACCTTAAGGGAAATTAGGATTTTGACTATTAATGGGTGTGGTAAATAATTAAGTGACAACTTGTTAAATTACCATTACTTATAACTTGCTATATATATAAATAATCACATACGTTGACCGGACACGGAAGACGGATTATTTATATATACAGAGAGTTATTCATTGAAACGGACACGTGAATGGATTAATAATTAAAAGGCTAGTTAAAATTAAGGTGGGTTATATTCAGTGACAACTGGTATAATTATTGACATATGTGACAACCACGTCATACCATTTAAATATTAATTAGTTAGAATATTTAACTGTGGTTACAAGATAGAATGACGAGGACACTCGCATTTGATGCTTGTAATTATAGGACTGCGCTGGACAACTCCAGGTGGACATATTAAATATTCTACGGGTACAAAGGAAAATCAATCCAGGGTAAAAAGTAAAAAAGTAAAAGTCAAACATCGTAACTACGGAAGTTAAATAAGCATAATACTCTTTTTATTGTATTCTCATCTCGTTTAGTTAAAGTTATTTTTATTTAGTGCAATAATTTTTATTTACTTTATAGCTACAATTTAGTTTAAATTCACTATCTTGTTTGTTTAATTAAAAAGAAAAGCTAAAAAGACAAACCGGTCGTTAAACGGTAAAAATCCCTAAAAATTAGTATTAGATATAAAAGTAAAATTAGAATTCCTAAATAGAAAATAGAAATAACAAAGCTTTCCCGTGGAACGAACTTCGGATTTACCCTAACTATATTACCATACGATTAGGTACACTTGCCTATAGTGTTGTAGTAAAAATTAGGTTTATTCTGTAAATAAAATAAAACTTGTAGGTTAAAAATATATACCACTACGAACACATCAAGTTTTTGGCGCCAACGAACATATATTTCATAGCATTATCCCTCAAGAAAGACAAGCTTTTAGTTGTAATTATTCTATTTACAAGTGATATTCGTTTAAATAATAAAAGGTGAAGACAAAAGACAGATTCGACGAATTGAAGACGCAAACGATCAAAAAGCTCAAAAGTACAAAGTACAATCAAAATGGTTCAAATTATTGATGAGAAACGTCTCAAAATTACAAGAGTACAAGACGCGAAACGCAAAATACAAGATATTAAATTGTACGCAAGGACGTTCGAAAATCCGGAACCGAGACATGAACCAACTATCAACGCGCGACGCAACAGAGCTAAAATTACAAGTCAACGGAGTACAAGAATATAATATAATATATATATAATTATATTTAATTATATATATTATATTATATAATAAATAAATAAGCAGCCCACGTTTTTAAAGACTTTTGAGCTCTTCCAGCTGGCCATGCGATCGCATGGCCTGGAAGAACAAAAACCATGCGATCGCACGGCCCTGAAATCCAGGCGACCCCCTATAAATTTCGCAGTTTTGGTTGATCTTTTACCATATATCCATCTCTCTATCTATAAACGTATATATATATATATACGTATATATATATATATATATATATATATATATATATATATATATATATATATATATATATATATATATATATATATATATTTATATTTTAATTTTAATTTTAAATTCTAATAATAAGGGTATGTTAGCGAATGTTGTAAGGGTGTAAGTCGAAATTCTGTCCGTGTAACGCTACGCTATTTTTAATCACTGTAAGTTATGGTTAATGTTATTTTTAAATTAATGTCTCGTAGCTAAGTTATTATTATGCTTATTTAAAACGAAGTAATCATGATGTTGTGCTAAAATATTTAAATTTGGGTAATTGGGCTTTGGACCATAATTGGGGTTTGGACAAAAGAACGACACTTGTGGAAATTAGACTATGGGCTATTAATGGGCTTTATATTAACTAAACGATACCTCGTTAATTTAATATATAGACTTATAATTTGACGTATTTATATATAACCACATACGCTTGACTGGGTACGGTGGGCGTGATATCTATAAATACCAATAATTGTTCATTTTACCGAACACGGAACTGGATTAATAGTTAATAGACTTGTTGAAACAGGGGTGGATTACATTCAAGGGTAATTGGTGTAATTGTTAACAAAGTAGTAAAACCTTGGACTACACGCAGTCGATAACCTGATGTATTCATTAAACAAAGTATTAAGACCTTGTTACAATTCGAATCCCCAATTAGTTGGAATATTTGACTTCGGGAATAAGAATAATTTGACGAAGACTTTCGCACTTTATATTTATGACTGATGGACTATAATGGACAAATCCGTATGGACATATCGAATAATCCAGGACAAAGGACAATTAACCCATGAGAATAAACTAAAAACTACACGTCAAACATCATGATTACGGAAGTTTAAATAAGCATAATTCCTTTATTTCATATTTAATTTCCTTTATTTTATATTTAATTGCACTTTTAAATATCGCACTTTTATTTATTGTCATTATATTTAATTGCACTTTTAATTATCGTACTCTTTAATTATCGCAATTTTATTTTATCGCATTTTTTATCGCAATTTCATTATCGTTATTTATTTTACGCTTTAAATTAAGTTGTATTTATTTTTAGTATTTTACATTAGGTTTTAACTGCGACTTAAGTTTTAAAATCCGGTCATTAAACGGTAAAAACCCCCTTTTATAATAATAATACTACTTATATATATTTTTGTATTTTTACAAATTTAGTTTTTAAAATTATAGCGTTAAGCTTGTTTAAGAGTTCCCTGTGGACGAACCGGACTTACTAAAAACTACACTACTGTACGATTAGGTACACTACCTATAAGTATTGTAGCAAGGTTTAGGTATATCCATTCTATAAATAAATAAAGATCTTGTGTAAAATTGTATCGTATTTAATAGTATTTCGTTGTAAAAATAATACTATTTCCTAGTACCCCTCGCAAACATCAAGTATTTTTGGCGCCGCTGCCGGGGAACACATAAACGCCGGAAGTGCAACGCTATATATA